>NC_143042.1:16142500-16175000 GCF_057628025.1 Oncorhynchus mykiss
TGGAAAGAGATTCTTGCCATGAGCTCGTCTACCTTATTATCCAGAGAGTGACCATTAGCGAGTAATAAACTCGGAAGTGGTGGATGACGTGCGCACCTCCTGAGTCAGATTGGAAGTCCACTCCGAATACCTCTTCTCCGTCGGCGGTGTTTTTGATCAGCCTCTGGAATCATTTCAATTGCCCTCAGGGTATTCCTGGTCGTAATGCTGGTGAGTTACCGCTGCTCTGATATCCAAAAGTTATTTCCGTATGTTTATAAATGTTTTATTTAACCTTTATTTAACTAGGCAAGACAGTTATAATAAAAGCCTACCCCGGCCAAACCCTAACCCGGATGACGCTGGGCTAATTGTTTGCTGACCTATGGGACTCCCAATCATGGCCAATTGTGATACAGCCTGGAATCGAAAACAGGGTCTGTAGTGACGCCTCTAGCACTGAGCTGCAGTGCCTTAGACCACTGCGCCACTCAGAGGCTGAATGTAATAACACAAAAATAGGGCTAATATTGAAATAACACACACAAAAATGAAGTACTGCAAAGTTGCTTTGGAGCTAGAAGTAAAGCTTCCCTATCTGATGCGGGTTAGATAGAGCGAAGAATCTTCTCCATCTCTGATGTGTTAACTGTACCTTATCAGTCTCTGGACCCATTATCTCCCAAACCTCCCTCTGGACCTCGCTCCCCCGGATAGCTTCCCAACCGGTTAATTCAAGCTAATATAACCAAAATCATCATGTAAATGACATCCAAATGAGGTGTGATTTAACACGTTTTCATTTTTTATTTTTTAAAGCCTCATAGAATCATTTTTATGCGATTGGGATTGCAGTATAACATTGTAATGATTTTGGTCTCTCGAGTTAATGTTTTTTTTAAACGGTTCCACTTCTATTAGCAATTAAAGGCGCAATTATGAATGTTTACTTGATTGATTCTGCGGGGTAATAGCGTTTAGTGTTCAGATTCCAACCTCTGTCTCTTCCTCCCTCCCTCCTTCCCATCATTTAAGAAATAAAAAAAAAGCTAATCTCTTGAACGCAACTGTGTTTTTTCGTTAAGACGATGGCTGGGAGCACAAAGGGAGTGCTTGTGATGTCATAATACGTTGTCTAATCCGTGCTGGGATCAGTACTAAGTGTCTAAGTGAGTGGGTAAACATGCACACACACACACACACACACACACACACACACACACACACACACACACACACACACACGTTCCCCCAGCCTTCATTAGGGAAATGAAAGAAAATGAAAGCCAATGTCAAATCTACTCTGTTTTTACTGTATTATTTATTTATTTCCCCTCATCCTTTTCATTGGAGAAGTCTAATTGAAAAATAAATCAAGTAGTAGAAGTGAGGTGTTTTCGTATTGAGATTGGATGTAATTGGGTTATGGGTCCAGTCTATAGATCACAGGATGTCCTATCATCAGAATATGTAGATACCACTGCATGGGGTGGCTTACCATGGTGAAATGTACTGTTACCTACGATCTACAATGTATTCCTTTACCACTTTGACATGGCCAACGTTTCCCTGAAATGCGTATTTAGCGATCGAGGAAACGGATGGGCTGTGGGATGACACATCAAAGAGATTGTGATGGGCATTTGTGTGACCCAGATTCCCCTTGGTGAGGTATAGGCCCAACTATATCACTGACGGAGAAAGGCTGTGTGTGTGTTAGTGTGTGTTAGTGTGTGTTAGTGTGCATGTGTGTGTGCATGTGTGTCTGCCAGAGGGTCTGGAATCACTGTGTTAATTAGTAAATCACCATAATCTAACGTACAGAACTCATCCAACACAAAAAACGCCTCTCACACAGAGACACAATCGAATCCCCAGCTAAATTGGAAGCAATCTATGCAACAGCAAGTCATTCACTATCCAGGAACAGAACATGTATAAGGACAATAAACTCAGGTTCCTTCACGTACTGTTGTTGCAAACTTATGAAGCAACAACTTTATACAAAGCATCATGAAAAGAGAGCAAAACAGTGATACACACTTGTTTGTGGAGGACAGGGGAGAGGAAGATAGATAAGGAGGAGGGCAAATGATAGAGATAATACCACCTGTAGAGGAGTGAAAGTGAAGAGAGAGGCAGAGTTGGAGGAGAGATAGCAGGATAGAGAGATGGAGAGGAGAGACAACACCGCTCTCCGCTCTGACTCCCCGGGGGTGACTGGAGGCACATTCACACAGGGTGCTGCAGACGGCTGATGAAAGAAGGCGCTTGTTAGGATGAGCGAGTGAAAGAAGGAGAAAAAAAAACAAGAAAAAGAGAGGAGGACGACGAATCACGCAAAAGAAAAACAATTTTGAAGGAATCAGGTTATGATATGATGTATTTTTTCTGTTTGTTGTTTTATTTCCCATCTCTCAGGTTTATTATTGTTTCCTGTGCAAAGATGATCTCATGCATATATGGGCTGCCAGTCAACCCTCCTCTGGCAATAATGACTTCTGCTTGCTGCCAGGGTAGGCTAGGAATTCATTCCCATTCCAGAGCCGTTATTCATATTAAAACAAGCAGGGAAATAAGAGGAAGAGTTCTTATTAAAGTTCCACCCTGCTCCACCCTTCCACCTGGTCTCTCCTGCTCTCCATCCGTCAGTCGCCTCATCCCTTTATCCCACTGAAGCTTCAGCTTTATTAACTAGGGAGCATGGCCAACGCTCTCATTTTGATAAAATACTTCCAGTTATTCACCCATGAGAGAGAGAGAGAGAGAGAGAGAGAGAGAGAGAGAGAGAGAGAGAGAGAGAGAGAGAGAGAGAGAGAGAGAGAGAGAGAGAGAGAGAGAGAGAGAGAGAGAGAGAGAGAGAGAGAGAGAGAGAGAGAGAGAGAGAGAGAGAGAGAGAGAGAGAGAGAGAGAGAGAGAGAGAGAGAGAGAGAGAGAGAGAGAGAGAGAGAGAGAGAGAGAGAGAGAGAGAGGAACTGTGAAAAGAGAGGGGGAGAAAAGGAAGACAGTTCCATGGACAGCCCAGATGGATCCTTCCCATCTCCGTGTGTCTGGTGTGATGTGTGTGGGTCGGACGTTATCCGTTACCCAGTCTGCCAATAGGACTGGGCCTGGGCTCATCTTTCACGAAAAGTTGGCCCAGAGCTCCTCTAATTGGCTCAAACATCGCTGCTATATTTCCCTAGACCTGTCAGAGAGGAGCTAGTGAAGCATGATGAAGCATGACTCCATAGGGAACCTCCATAGGGAAGGTATATCTGAACCCTTTGGATGTGGTGGGTTGTATTGCATTTGAGAAATCTTGAACGGGTCAGGAGAAAATGAAACCCTAGATATTTCCCTTTCTAAATCCTTCAGACTTTACTTAGTGTCTGATCCCATATTTTTTGTTGTTGTACATTTAACCTTTAATTAACTAGGCAAGTCAGTTAAGAACAAATTCTTATTTACAAAGATGGCCTAGCCTGGCCAAACCCTAACCCGGACGACGCTGGGTCAATTGTGCGCCACCCTACGGGACTCCAAATCACAGCATAGGCTACTATCTCTCTCCTGATTTTTTCTCTCTTCGCCATCCCTCTGTCATTGCTATACCTCCACCATTTACCCAACATCAATATTGTTGTTCTCGCATTCTCTCCTTTATTCCGTCTCCCACACCTCTTCTTCCTCTGATCTGTCTATCCCTTAATCCTTCCTTCATCTCTCCAACATCGGTGTCCCCCCTTCTTCTCTGTTCTCACACCTCCACCTCTCTCTATCCCTTCCTCAACTCTTTCATGCTTCTTCAAACATCCTCCATGTTCTTACCATCCACTCCTCTCTTCCTCCTCCCTCCCTCAAACCCATTTCTCTATCCATCTTCTCTTCTTGACCCGTCTCTCTTCTGTTAATCATCGTTTCGTCCTCTGACCTCTTCACCACTGTTATTCTCTCATTTGTTTGTCATTCCTAATCTCTCCGTCTCCTGATCTTTCTATACACTGTGATTTTCTCCTCTTCTCTTCTCTACTCCTCTCGTCCCTCTATCGTTGACCCTGTCGTCAGAGATGAGAGCAGATATCACCTCGTCTCTCTTGCACATTTATCTTCGTTCAGCCAGAATCATTCCTTCCTAATAATGTTTTTATTGGGTGTCATAAACGCCTGGTTCCTCGATCTCTGGGCCAATATTTGCTTAATTATTCTGCCGGCAATATTGCCTTTTAATGAAATTTGAAATATAATAAAGAAATTGTATTAACGAGAACACACAACATTAATATCCTCTGACACTTTAACTGATTATATAATGTAAGCCTCTCTCTTCTGCAGCCCGTGGAGAAATCAGAGTTTAAGAACAGTCTGTTAAATGCCACTTAATTATGAGATAAGACCACCAGACACACAGACGCATAGAAGCACACACACACACACACACACATACACACGGAGAAGCACCACACAATAGTGCATGCACGCTGAAATCCCTCCGATATAGAGAGGGGAGGTTTCCCATGCATCATTAAAAAGATTTACATTCAATAAAATCTCTATAATTCCTTACTTATTATGAATGAATAATGAATGAATATTACTGATAACGATATTATCCCTCATCATCTAGTAATAACACACTCATAATTGTATATTTTTATCAATT
Organism: Oncorhynchus mykiss; assembly: GCF_057628025.1. Taxonomy (NCBI): domain Eukaryota; kingdom Metazoa; phylum Chordata; class Actinopteri; order Salmoniformes; family Salmonidae; genus Oncorhynchus; species Oncorhynchus mykiss. Next base: position 16,147,122 of record NC_143042.1, read on the forward strand.
CACTTCTGATTGTTATTTTCTGAATGCAACAAGTTCAACCAAACACGTCTGAACTCAACCAAGCTATACCACACAGAACCTACTGAAATAAAGTGACCAAGTGGTGCAAGTAGTTAAGTAACAATAAAACACAAGTTGCCTCTACAGGTGTAATTGTCTCCAGCCTTAGTGTGCCATCACAGCAGCAACATTTGTGACCTGTTGCCACAAGAAAAGGGCAATCAGTGAAGAAAAAACACCATTGTAAATACAACCCATCATTATGTTTATTTATTTTCCCTTTTGTATTTTAACTATTTGCACATTGTTACAACACTGTATTTAGCCATAATATGACATTTGAAATGTCTCTATTCCTTTGGAACTTGTGTAATGTTTACTGTTAATATTTTATTGTTTATTTCACTTTTGTTAATGATCTATTTCACTTGCTTTGGCAATGTAAACATACGTGTCCCATGCCAATAAAGCCCTTTCAATTTAATTGAATTGACAGCCATATTCTCTAGGCTCAAATGCACATGAAACTACTCACCCATATACAGTGCCTTGCGAAAGTATTCGGCCCCCTTGAACTTTGCGACCTTTTGCCACATTTCAGGCTTCAAACATAAAGATATAAAACTGTATTTTTTTGTGAAGAATCAACAACAAGTGGGACACAATCATTAAGTGGAACGACATTTATTGGATATTTCAAACTTTTTTAACAAATCAAAAACTGAAAAATTGGGCATGCAAAATTATTCAGCCCCTTTACTTTCAGTGCAGCAAACTCTCTCCAGAAGTTCAGTGAGGATCTCTGAATGATCCAATGTTGACCTAAATGACTAATGATGATAAATACAATCCACCTGTGTGTAATCAAGTCTCCATATAAATGCACCTGCACTGTGATAGTCTCAGAGGTCCGTTAAAAGCGCAGAGAGCATCATGAAGAACAAGGAACACACCAGGCAGGTCCGAGATACTGTTGTGAAGAAGTTTAAAGCCGGATTTGGATACAAAAAGATTTCCCAAGCTTTAAACATCCCAATGAGCACTGTGCAAGCGATAATATTGAAATGGAAGGAGTATCAGACCACTGCAAATCTACCAAGACCTGGCCGTCCCTCTAAACTTTCAGCTCATACAAGGAGAAGACTGATCAGAGATGCAGCCAAGAGGCCCATGATCACTCTGGATGAACTGCAGAGATCTACAGCTGAGGTGGGAGACTCTGTCCATAGGACAACAATCAGTCGTAAATTGCACAAATCTGGCCTTTATGGAGGGGTGGCAAGAAGAAAGCAATTTCTTAAAGATATCCATAAAAAGTGTCATTTAAAGTTTGCCACAAGCCACCTGGGAGACACACCAAACATGTGGAAGAAGGTGCTCTGGTCAGATGAAACCAAAATGGAACTTTTTGGCAACAATGCAAAACGTTATGTTTGGCGTAAAAGCAACACAGCTGAACACACCATCCCCACTGTCAAACATGGTGGTGGCAGCATCATGGTTTGGGCCTGCTTTTCTTCAGCAGGAACAGGGAAGATGGTTAAAATTGATGGGAAGATGGATGGAGCCAAATACAGGACCATTCTGGAAGAAAACCTGATGGAGTCTGCAAAAGACCTGAGACTGGGACGGAGATTTGTCTTCCAACAAGACAATGATCCAAAACATAAAGCAAAATCTACAATGGAATGGTTCAAAAATAAACATATCCAGGTGTTAGAATGGCCAAGTCAAAGTCCAGACCTGAATCCAATCGAGAATCTGTGGAAAGAACTGAAAACTGCTGTTCACAAATGCTCTCCATCCAACCTCACTGAGCTCGAGCTGTTTTGCAAGGAGGAATGGGAAAAAAAATTCAGTCTCTCGATGTGCAAAACTGATAGAGACATACCCCAAGCGACTTACAGCTGTAATCGCAGCAAAAGGTGGCGCTACAAAGTATTAACTTAAGGGGGCTGAATAATTTTGCACGCCCAATTTTTCAGTTTTTGATTTGTTAAAAAAGTTTGAAATATCCAATAAATGTCGTTCCACTTCATGATTGTGTCCCACTTGTTGATTCTTCACAAAAAAATACAGTTTTATATCTTTATGTTTGAAGCCTGAAATGTGGCAAAAGGTCGCAAAGTTCAAGGGGGCCGAATACTTTCGCAAGGCACTGTAGCTTCTTTCGCACCACCTATAATAGACCCAATCAGTGAGATGTAATCAACAATAAACTGCTGGGCCGTGTCAAACTGTGTTACCAACAATATAGCACTCTAAAGGATGGGTCAGGGGGCGAGGAGAGGAGAGGAGGAGAGGAGCGAGGGCGGATGAAGGATGTTACCTGGGCTTCTGTCTGACAGCTCTTCCTCTCTTTGTCTCTGTGTCTTCACCCCTGCTGCCAGCGCTCATCAACAATATTAATCAATGTCAGGCCCGTATGTAATTACAACTAGCTTACCAAACACACACACACACAGACGCACAGCCAGCCACACACAGATACAAAGCCAGCCACACAGAGACACACTGCCAGCCACACACGGATACAACAGTACACTGTCCTCTCGGATTCAGTGCCTCTGTGACTGTACATGAAGACGTTTCTGTAGATGTGTAAGATGGACCAATTAACACCCTTAAAACTAGTCCTTTTGTGATCAGCCTTACCCCCTTAATGAGCCAGTTGGATTTTCAAGGTGGACAATTGGGGAGTGTTCCAGAAGGGAGTGACACCTAAGAGAGCTACATAATGTATGTACAGTGTAGGTACAGTGTAGGTATAGTTTAGGTACAGCATAGGTACAGTGTAGGTATAGTGTAGGTATAGTGTAGGTATAATGTATATATAGTGTAGGTATAATGTAGATATAGTGTATGTATAGTGAAGGTTTAGTCATAGGTATAGTGTAGGTATAGTGTAGGTATAATATAGGTATAATGTAGGTATAGTGTAGGTATCGTGTAGGTACAGTGTAGGTATGGCGTAGGTACAGTGTATGTACAATGTAGGTATAGTGTATGTGTAATGTAGATATAGTGTATGAATAGTGTAGGTTTAGTCATAGGTATAGTGTAGGTATAATGTAGGTATAGTGTAGATACAATGTAGGTACAGTGTAGGTATAATGTAGGTATAGTGTAGGTACAATGTAGGTACAATGTAGGTACAGTGTAGGTATAGTGTAGGTACAGCGTAGGTACAATGTAGGTATAGTGTAGATATAATGTAGGTATAGTGTAGGTACAGTCATAGGTATAGTGTAGGTATAATGTATATGTAGTGTAGGTATAATGTAGGTATAGTGTAGGTATAGTCATAGGTACAGTGTAGGTATAGTGTAGGTACAGCGTAGGTACAATGTAGGTATAGTGTAGATATAATGTAGGTATAGTGTAGGTACAGTCATAGGTATAGTGTAGGTATAATGTATATGTAGTGTAGGTATAATGTAGGTATAGTGTAGGTATAGTCATAGGTACAGTGTAGGTATAGCGTAGGTATAATGTATGTATAATCTAGGAATAATGTAGGTATAATGTATGTACAGTGTAGGTACAGTGTATGTACAGTGTAGGAACAGTGTAAGTATAGTATAGGTATAGTGTAGATATAATGTAGGTATAGTGTAGGTACAGTGTTGTTAACAAACAATCCCTCCATAAAGAAAATTATAATTGAAAACATGTTCAACCCCTGGTTCGACCGTGATCTTGCAGAGTTACTCCACATCAAGAATTTCATTTGGCGAAAGGCTGACTGGCTTTCGTTCAGGCAAATGAGAAATAAGCGCACTCAGGCGATCCGGAAGGACAAAGTTAGTTACTTTAACTTTTTATGGCTGCAGGGGCAGTATTGAGTAGCTTGGATGAAAAGGTGCCCATTGTAAATGGCCAGCTCCTCAGTCTCAGTTGCTAATATATGCATATTATTATTAGTACTGGATATAAAACACTCTAAAGCTTCCAAAACTGTCAAAATATTGTCTGTGAGTATAACAGAACTGATATTGCAGGCAAAACTCTGAGGAAAATCAAAACAGGAAGTGGCTTCTATTTTGAGAACTCCATGTTCCATAGCCTCCCTTTGCTGGATTTAAAGGGATATGAACCAGATTCCTTTCCTATCGCTTCCTCAAAGTGTCAACAGTCTTCAGACATAGTTTCAGGCTTTTATTTTGAAAAATGAGCCAGAACGATAACATCGCGTCAAGGGGTCACATGAGTTTTGCTCGCGCAACAGAATTTGGATAGGTATTGCTTTTCCCTCTTCTACAGTTTTATATCTTTATGTTTGAAGCCTGAAATGTGGCAAAAGGTCGCAAAGTTCAAGGGGGCCGAATACTTTCGCAAGGCACTGTATGGGTGCTCTCGAGCGACTAGATGATCTTTACCATTCGGCCATCAGATTTGCCATGCTCTGGGTAGGACACATCACTGCACGCTATACTCCCCCGTAAACTGGTCATCTCTGTATACCTGTCGCAAGACAGACTGGTTGATGCTTATTTATAAAACTCTCTTAGACCTCACTCTCTCCTATCTGAGATGTCTACTGCAACCCTCATCCTCCACATGCAACACCCATTCTGCCAGTCACATTCTGTTAAAGGACCCCAAAGCACACACATCCCTGGGTCGCTTGTCTTTTCAGTTCGCTGCAGCTAGCGACTGGAACGAGCTGCAACAAACACTCAAACTGTAACTCCCGTCGGAAGAAGTGGACCAAGGCACAGCGTGGTACGTGTTCATGATTCTTTATTTCTCAGAACACCAAGCAAAATAACAAAAGCACAACAAACGTCGCGTTCTGTAGGCTACCCAGAGTTAACAAAAAACAACATCCCACAACTAAGGTGGCAAAACATGCTGCCTAAGTATGATTCCCAATCAGAGACAACGATAGACAGCTGTCCCTGATTGAGATCCATACCCGGCCAAAACATAGAAACACAAAACATAGCAATAAAGAACATAGAATGCCCACCCAAATTACACCCTGACCAAACCAAATAGAGACATAAAAGGCTCTCTAAGGTCAGGGCGTGACACAAACTGGACAGTTTTATCTCAATTTCTTCATTCAAAGACTCAATCATGGACACTCTTACTGCCAGTTGTGGCTGATTCGCGTGATGTATTGTTGTCTCTACCTTCTTGCCCTTTGTGCTGTTGTCTGTGCCTAATCATGTTTGTACAATGTTTTGTGCTGCATCCATGTTGTGCTGCTGCCATGTTATGTTGCTACCATGCTGTTGTCATGTTGTGTTGCTAACATGCTGTGTTGTCATGTATTGCTGCCATAATATGTTGTTGTCTTAGGTCTCTCTTTATGTAGTGTTGTGGTGTCTCTCTTGTCGTGATGTGTGTTTTGTCCTATATTTTCATTTAATTTATCTTATTTTTAATCACAGCCTGTAATGGTTTTCCTCCTCCTCTTCGCCTGAGGAGGAGAGGCGAGAAGGATCGGAAGACCAATGCGCAGCGTGGTAAGTGTCCATGGTTGTTAATTTAAAAAACATAAACTGAACACTATGAATACAAAAACATTAAACGTGAAACGATTGAAAACCAAAACAGTACCGTGTGGTGAAAAACGTAGACACGGAAACAACCACCCACAAAACCCAACACAAAACAGGCTACCTAAATACGGTTCCCAATCAGAGACAATGACTAACACCTGCCTCTGATTGAGAACCATATCAGGCCAAACATAGAAATAGACAAACTAGACACACAACATAGAATTCCCACTCAGCTCCAGCCACGACCCATCTTCAATGCTATTACTGAGGGAAGGAGGTTGTTGGCCAAGATCTCGCGATACATGGCCCCATCCATCCTCCCCTCAATACGGTGCAGTCGTCCTGTCCGCTTTGCAGAAAAGCATCCCAGAAAGAATGATGTTTCCACTTCCATGCTTCACAGTTGAGATGGTGTTCTTGGGATTGTACTCATCCTTCTTCTTCCTCCAAACACGGCGAGTGGAGTTTAGACCAAAAAGCTCTATTTTTGTCTCATCGGACCAGATGACCTTCTCCCATTCCTCCTCTGGATCGTCCAGATGGTCATTGGCAAACTTCAGACGGGCCTGGACATGCGCTGGCTTGAGCAGGGGGACCTTGCGTGCGCTGCAGGATTTTAATCCATGACGGCGTAGTGTGTTACTAATGGTTTTCTTTGAGACTGTGGTCCCAGCTCTCTTCAGGTCATTGACCAGGTCCTGCCGTGTAGTTCTGGGCTGATCCCTCACCTTCCTCATGATCATTGATGCCCCACGAGGTGAGATCTTGCATGGAGCCCCAGACCGAGGGTGATTGACCGTCATCTTGAACTTCTTCCATTTTCTAATAATTGCGCTAACAGTTGTTGCCTTCTCACCAAGCTGCTTGTCTATTGTCCTGTAGCCCATCCCATTCTTGTGCAGGTCTACAATTTTATCCCTGATGTCCTTACACAGCTCTCTGGTCTTGGCCATTGTGGAGAGGTTGGAGTCTGTTTGATTGAGTGTGTGGACAGGTGTCTTTTATACGGGTAACGAGTTCAAACAGGTGCAGTTAATACAGGTAATGAGTGGAGAACCGGGGCTTCTTAAAGAAAAACTAACAGGTCTGTGAGAGCCGGAATTCTTACTGGTTGGTAGGTGACCAAATACTTATGTCATGCAATAAAATGCAAATGAATTACTTAAAAATCATACAATGTGATTTTCTGGATTTTTTTTTTAGATTCCGTCTCTCACAGTGGAGGTGTACCTATGATAAAAAATAACAGACCTGCTTTGTAAGTAGGAAAACCTGCAAAATCGGCAGTGTATCAAATACTTGTTCTCCCCACTGTATGTGACAGGATCCAGGACCTTAGTTATCACACCATTCAACGATTTTTATCCTCCCTGTGTACATCTTTACCAAGACCTCTTGATCAACAGAGAAGGATCTGACCTTCTGTGGTTTGTCACTGTTGACTCATGACCCCTCAGTCTGTTCCCTCGGTGAGAACTATGGTTTGACCAGTGACAGTCGTGTACAAACCTGTTTCTTTAAAAACAGCTCTGCTGGGTTTTTGCGTGTACCAGTATGTGGTGTGCTGCGGAAGCCATATAAGAAGTTAGCAACACAATGCTGTAACGTTATATCACCTACTGTTCTGTTCATGGCTAGCAACTTCTTAAGATTTAGCACTAGCCTTTCAGCTAACCCATTTGAAGCTGAGTGACATGCATGCATGTGCATTTTAACCTCTACAGGATCAGTGGGACGGTTGAGCTAACATAGGCTAATGTGATTAGCATGAGGTTGAAAGTAACAAGAACTTTTCCCAGGACATAGACATACCTGATATTGGCAGAAAGGTTCAATTCTTGTTAATCTAACTGCACTGTTAAATGTACAGTAGCTATTACAATGAACGAATACCATGCTGTTGTTTGAGGAGAGTGCACTGTCATGAACTTGAAAATGTATTAATAAACCAATTAGGCACATTTGGGCAGTTTTGATACAACATTTTGCACATACGCTGATGCCATCTAGTGGCCAAAATCTAAATTGCGCCTGGGTTGGCATAATACACTATCGCCTTTCTCTTGCATTTTAAAGATGATGGTACAAAAAAACCAAAAAATACTATGTTTTTTTCTTTGTATTATCTTTTATCAGATCTAATGTGTTATATTCTCCTACATTAATTTAACATTTCCACAAACTTCAAAGTGTTTCCTTTCAAATGGAATCAAGAATATGCATATCCTTGCTTCATGTCCTGAGCTACAGTTAGATTTGGGTATGTCATTTTAGGCGAAAATGAAAAAAAAGGGATAAAAGGTTTTAAGAACGTTTTCATTTCACAGTAAGTGAATTGTGGGCTATTATCTGTGACTACTTCCTGGGGCAGACCATAGGAAGCAAACAGATTTCTGAGTACCTCAACAGTTTTAGCTGAAGTAGTACTCTGCATGTTTACAATTTCTGGCCATCTGGCATAAGCATTCATAACAACCAAAAATATTTGGTTGTGGTCTTCTGCAAAGTCTAAATGAATTTTGCCATAATCGACACGCGCATCTTAACTGTACCTCAATGACTCTCATGCACTGTAGTTCTGCCATTAGTCTGCTTTGCAGGCTTTGTGTATTCACCACCTGTAACCCCAAAGAATACAGAAATCCTGAATGGTAAGTTCAAACCTTCTTTTTACATAAAGTTTAATGATTTCGTCTGGTACATGGTTTGGCCAACCTGACATTACATACTGCTTAACCATTTTCAATACAGGATCTTTCAAGTGCTATATCTTTAGAAGTGATTGGCAAGTCATCTCTAAATGACACTCTACACACACTGGATTTGGTGTAGGAGTTCAGTGGTGCTTGTAGGAATGGGAGCCTTCTCAATAGCTTCAGTTTTCTGTTTCATGGGGTGTATCGAATCTGCATCGATCACATGACCTAGATAGGCTACACTGTTCTGGAAGAAGGAACTTTTTTCTCTTTTTACCTTCCGATTGCAGACTTTCAGTCTTTTTAGCACTTCATCAAGATTTCTCATTTGCTCTTCTGTGTCACTCCCTGTGATCAGTATATCATCAAGATAGCAGATTACCCCATATATACCTTGTAGGATCAGATCCATCATTTTCTGAAAAATTGCTGGAAAATAGCTGGAGCACAGGCAACACCATAATGAAGCCTGTTGACCTTAAACAACCCCTTATGCATGTTCATGGTGAGCTCTCCTCTAGTTGTACTGTCTGGGTTGCCTGTGACAAATCCAGCTTTGTGAACTTCTCACCCCCTGTCAGCTTTGTGAACAAGTCCTGCGTTTTTGGTAACGGATACTGATCTACTTCCAGCCACGGATTGATAGTTACCTTGTAGTCTCCACATATTCTTATGGTATTGTCTGTTTTCAGGAACACACAATTGGAGCAGCCCATTCACTGTAGTTAGCTGGAGTAAGGACCCCTTCTGACACCAACTTGACTAGCTGTTTTTCAACAGCTTCTTTAAGTGCATACGGCACTGGGTGAGGCTTGCAGAACTTAGGTACCGCCCCATTAGTCACATGTATCTTGGCTGTGATACCTTTTAGCATTGCCAGCTGTGGCTGAAACACAGAGGAATATTTTTCACATAAGCTCTCTACTGTCTCTACAGCTGTTACTCTGTGTACACGTGCCCATCTTACCTTCAACTGACTGATCCAGTCTCTACCCAGCAGGGCAAGACCATTTACCTTGACCACCAGCAGGTCTAAAGTTTTAGTGCTCCCATTACACTTGACATTGACTAAGATTTTCCCTTTTTCGAACTAGTGACTCATTACTGTATATTTTTAACACAGAGTTTGCAGGGCTTTCGCCTTTTTGAACCTGCGGTTGTACAACCTCTCTGACACCACAGAAACTGCTGCACCTGTATCAGCTTCCATTTTGAGTGTCACGTCCTCTGCCCTTACACACACATAGTATGGTTTAGTCATCTCTTTACCCGTATCTAATGCCAATAGTTCAGTTCCTTTTACGTTACCCAACTCATAGTCAGTGGTTAAACGGTTGATGTCCCTTCATCAGATGTCCGGCTCTCATGTGAGATGTAATGGTCATCGCTGTTGCAATGACGTCCTTGTCCTCTCTCTCGCTGGTGTGCGTTGCCCTGGTGCTGATCGTCATTGCGCCTCTCGTCTTCCTGCAGTCCCAGTAAGGAGGCATCTCCCTCAGTAGCATCCAGGTGCTCGTTCCATTACACTTGCTTCATGTCATTCTTTCCCACTTGAAGCGAGCGGCATGCCCTGGCTATGTGTCCATTCTTCTTGCACTCTCGACAGTCAAAATGTTTCCCTTTTCCCACTCAACGGTACCATGGTTTACCTGTTGCCTCCGTTTTCTTGGCAACGCTATTCTTCTCGACTGCATTTGCTTTAAAAGTATTTTGCGAAAACTGCTGTGCACTTTTCTTTGTTACTTCAAAAGAAATCCCATAACCACAGCAAGTGCTAAGGTTAAGTCTTTTGTGTGAGCTACTTTCAGTAAACTGTCTCTCAGCTTTGCACTTACTCTCCCTCGAGTTGACTCCTTGCATGAAACTTGCATCTTTCAGCAATAAAATGTGTCCTCGGTACGTAGGGACTTCTCAACATCATTACCAACTCAGTCAACGGTTTTTTTCACTTGGTTTCTGTGGCGCACATAAGTCCATTAACAAATTGTGAGTCTTTCTGCCAACAATCGTCAGAAAAATAGCTTTTGACTTCTCATCCTCGTACTTGAGCCCATTAGCTTCAAAATACTGTTCCAACCTTCCCAAATAGGCTTAGAAACGTTCCTCACTTTCCTCAAAGTGAAAATCCTCAGCCTTGCCGAACGCCGTCCTCTGTGCTAGCTTTTCTACACAGACTGTCTCGACGGAGCTAGCACTTTCTTGCTCGCTCTGTTCCCCATCAGACATAAACCTTGTCGCCAATCTGTTGCATCCGCGGTGAAAGGAAGTGGGTTCTTTTTAATTATTGCAAAGAGAAACTCGACAGTATTAACATCACAAAGACGGTTTATTTCCAACATGATAGAGGATACAACATAGCCGGTTCCAAGCTGAGTCCATCTGCACCCTCTCGAAGGTAGCACACTTGAATACCCTGGCCAACAACCAATGAGGGCCTGCCAATTAAGCTATGCACATCCAATCAGATAGATATTTCCAATATCACGCACAGAACATGTGCATATAATTTTAACCAGGTGTGCTGCTTATCTCTCAAACACTACAGTTTTCACATCTCCTGTCCTCAACTCTAAAATCAGGATGTACTGTATGTTATTTACCAGCCATCTCTTCCTAGCCTCAGCCCCATCCAGCCAAGCAGATCCCCAGGTTTCCAGCTTTATTGAAAACGAACAGGAGCACAGCAGCAGACCCTACGGCTGGCCATGTCCTGTCTGATGCCTGATGCCCAGTGCTGTCAACTCTCACAACAACCAGACATCTGTACACACACAAGGAATGCCTCTAAACCAAAACAACGCTACAGACCTCAATGTGAAGTAAACCCCATTAGATAAGATGGTTTAACTAAACACCCCAGCAATGAACCAAGAGGGGCTAACGACATTGAGATCAACCATCTCGGTGTTGCGTCATGTCTCTCTGCAGGAGGAGGAAAGGGAGGAGGGAGAAGAGGAAGAAGAAAGATGCTAAACAAGGATGTCAATATCATTTCTCTTTGACCATGTTGAAAGCAGAGTGCTAGTCAGTTGGAGGATGTGAGCCCAGGATCAAGGTGATGGAGAGAATGAGAAAAAAAGACTGGTGCACCAGATGAATACATCCCAAGAGTGACAACATGCAGCCATCATATTCTTAAAAAAAAATCACTCACTTAGTGTGATTTAGCAGTTAATGAAGGATCTCCAGACAGACCTCACTGTGGCTTCTGGCTGCCTCTGTCTGTCTGTCCCTCCTGTTCTTTATGCATTAGATCAGCCCACTCAGGACAGCTCATGCTAATCCCCCCCTGAAGAAAGCAATTAGGCTACAGAACTTACCTAACACTGGGACCAGAGAGAGAGGGGTGAAGAGATGGAGGGAGGAGGGATTAGCGAGGGAAGGAAGAAACAGAAGATGGAGAAAGGAGGGAGGAAAAGGTGATAGAATGGGAGGGAAGGAGAGAGAGAGAGAGAGAGAGAGAGGGGGGGAGAGAGAGCGAGAGAGAGAGAGAGAGCGATAATGAAAAAGATATGTGGGATGGCTGGCTCCTGCTGATTTTTTTTCATCCAATTATAGCTGATCACAATCATTTCATCGAATTTAGTCATAAAATAATATCTGGGCCTTGCATAATTACAGCGGAATAGTTTGACTGATGGTAACTCTGAGATTTTAGTGTAGAGGAGGATGAAAGATCAGGAGGGAGAGAGAGAGAGAGAGAGAGACAGAGAGAGAGAGAGAGAGAGAGAGAGATGGAGGAGAAAAACAGCTTGTAATGATTCTTGGAATTATCTGTGCAGCGGCTAATTCTGGTTGGTCTCTTGGATCAGGAGTAAACTAAAGATGTTTAGTTTGGGTGTGTGTTTTTCAAGCAATATGAGCATGATCGATCGTTCCAGGAAGAGTCATTAGATTGTTTATTTGTTTGCTTTCTAGCTCTAGATGTGTGTCTGTGTGTGTCTGTGTGTGTGTGTGTGTGTGTGTGTGTGTGTGTGTGTGTGTGTGTGTGTGTGTGTGTGTGTGTGTGTGAGACAGCTGCCTCCGCTCTCTCCCTCCAAGCCATGCAGGGATGGAGTTAGGAGGCTGTCAACTCAAATTATTGAGAGACTGAGTTGGCACCATGAGGCAAAACAGAGAGAGAAGAGAGGAGAAGAAAGGACGAAACAGTGTTACGTCAGCTCTGACTCTGGAATGAAAAGGGGTTGACCTTCCTTTTCAGAGCAGGTATGTAGACGAGTGCCTGTGGTGATATTGGGCAGGGACGCTCAAATTAGTTGAAGGGTCAAAGTATATCATTTCCATCTGATTTATTTAGCCTATGAACATCCACAACCTGGGAATGTACTATACTTCGAGACCTTTCTGCTCCGACGTAAGACACAAAACATCAAGTACACCCACATGCACACACACAACTTCATGTTGATGATGGCAGAATGTTAGGATTATATAAGCCGACCGAGATGTCACATGTATTTAGGCTCAGTATCATGGTAACACAGAGAGAAAGAGGTCAGCTACTCTAAAGGCAGGTCAAACGCTGCTGTACGTTTGTATTGTGTTGTTGTTGTGTTAGGGGGAGGGGGTATTTTAAATGAGAACTAAGATGGACTGCACACACACACACCTTAACACTAATTTTGATGGTGTAGCTGGCCCATCTCTGCCTACAGGACAAAATTAATTTTAAAAAATGTCAACCTTTCACCAACAAACACACACACACACACACACACACACACACACACACACACACACACACACACACACACACACACACACGTACTGTATCCAGCACTGTGTCTTGTGGTTTTATAAATAGCATGTTGCTGTCAGGTGGATTAGTATGCTGTGTCTGTGAGAGGCCCTCAGGGCAGTCCCGGGGAGCAGGTGACCTGGAAACAACCATCCATTATATTACCCTCTAGTACACATTATAACAATACACCTGCTCACTATGCTGCCCTCTATAGGACACACAATGTAATGCGCAAGCATATACAGAGGCACGGACATACACACGCCCACAAACAAACACATGCACACAAACAAACACACGCACATAAACAAACACACACACTCTGTCTTCTTTTTCCAGAGAGAGAGATGCTATCTGACTGGACTGGATATTGGGAATTGTTGGGCTGGGATCGATGCCCGCCTCACTGGCATAAAAAAAAATCTGCTGCTGTTAAAATGATGCCTAAGGCACAGAGATAACAGTGAGAGGGTGTGTGTGTGTGCGAGAGAGAGAGATGTTCCACCGTTCCCAAAACAGCAACGGATTGAACTATATAGACCACTTCAGTTAAATGTTTTTTACCTTACCGCCTTACTCTGAATGACATGCATACGTAAAATAGTGAATAGCGCAAAAGCATAGAGAATAGTTTGGCCCTAACCCTTTTCCTAACCTTAACCTAATTCTCCTAACCTGCTATGTTTATTCTCCTAACCTGCTGTGTAAGATCTCCTAACCTGCTACGAAAACACAAAATATGACATTATTTTGACAAAATCTGGATCCCTTCTAGCCATGACCAACAACACCTCTGGAAGTTCCATTACTTTTCAAATCCCCTGGAAACACAACGTGCTGTCATACTGGTTCCCAGCCCAGTTTGGTTCCCATCCCAGTTTCCACTGTTCCCAGTTGAGCCAATATATCCCTGGGCTGTCTTCCAACCAGTCTTAACGTGGATAGTCAGACTAGTGAGGATTGCTATCACTGTCCCTATTCAACACTGCATCAATCACACCAGTCTCAGCAGCACCACAGTCAATTGATTCACTAATCGAATATCATTATTACCAGCAATTATGTTAAACTATGGCTCTAGGTAGCATCCGCAATTAACATCTGTGTGAACTTGAGTTTTCTTTAAAGGTAGATGCAGTACTTTAAACAGAGGGATAATATGCATGACATTTTTTTCTAAATAATAATAGATTTTTGACCCCTCTGATTATTAATTTGGATGTGGTAACGGGGCTGTGGTAACGGGGCTGTGGTGACGATAAGCCCACCTGTCTCACTGTGTTGCTATGTGTAGATCTGCTGGCGCTGGCTCAGCAGCTGGCCTAACCCATGGCCAAACCAAGGTGTGTCGCTAATTGTTTTTGATTCCAACACCTAAGTTTACATGCTTTTCTAATTGGCTGTTGAAACAGATAGGGAGACAAGGGACCCCCGTATGCAGAGGTCAGCTAAAAAGGCAACACAGATTCCATAGAAATGGAATAAGAATACCGGTATTGTAAATGTATGTAATGTATTGTAATGCAATGTAAATATACACTGAGTATTAAAAAAAAAACCTTAGGAACACCTTCTTCCTAATATTAAGTTGCACCCCTTTTGCCCTCAGAACAGCCTCAATTCGTCGGGGCGTGGACTCTACAAGGTGACGAAAGCGTTCCCCAGGGATGCTGGCCCATGTTAACTCAATGCTACCCACAGTTGTGTCAAGTTGGCTGGTTGTCCTTTGGGTGGTGGACCATTCTTGATACACACGGGAAACTGTTGAGCGTGAAAAACCCAGCAGCGCTGCAGTTCTTGACACATTCAGACCAGTGTGCCTGGCACCTACTACCATACCCCGTTCAAAGACACTTCATAAAGGCCTCTTAAGGATCTGACCCTTTCTTTTCAATTTCCGTCTAAAATGACATACACAAATCTAACTGCCTGTAGCTCAGGTCCTGAAGCAAGGATATACATATTCTTGGCACCATTTGAAAGGAAGCACTTTGAAGTTTGTGGAAATGTGAAATTAATGATGAAGAATAAAACACATTAGATCTGGTAAAACATAATACAAAGAACATTTTTATTTTTCATCATCTTTGTAATGCAAGAGAAAGACCACACTGGATTATTCCAGTTAACCTGTCTCCTCCTCTTCATCTACACTGATAGAAGTGGATTTAACAAGTGACATCAATAAGGGATCATAGCTTTCACCTGGATTCACCTGGTCAGTCTATGTCATGGAAAGAGCAGGTGTTCCTAATGTTTTGTACACTCATTGGACGCTCCACCATGTAGGATAATTACACCTTAAGTGACAATGCTGGATTCTGTTATTATCAGAAACACACACACATTCACTGGTAAGAGGAGGTGAAAGGAGGGGAGGGGGCTGACCTCAGTAATTCCTGCAGAATCAAATGTCAGTGTCTGCATGCGGGGGCTGCTTTTCAGCGGCACAGCGGAGAGCCAATGGAGGGCCATGATGGGGAAGGGTCAGAGTTGGCCGGCGGCTGCTGAGGTCTTTGTTAGAGAACCGCTCTTTCCGAGGCAAATCAGAAGAGAGACGAAGAGAGAAGCGAGGGATGCTGTGGAGCAGAGACAGAGAGAAAATCAATAGAGCTGTAGGAGACCATCCTCTCTCTCTGCACGCCACAGAGCTCAGCTCCCACACATACCCACACACTGTCTCTAGCTCAATACAGCTACCACTTTCCTCCCTCCATCCTCCTTTCTCTTATTGTGCTGTATAGGCCTCTCTTTCTCCCTATGTTACCCTCCCTCCCTGCCTGTCTCTCTCTCTCTCACTCTCTCCCACCTTTTTTTCAGTTCACCTCTCTCTATACCTCTCACTCACTTATGATTGTCTCTCTCTCTCTCTCTCTCTCTCTCTCTCTCTCTCTTCCCTCGATTGCATGTTTATAAGTTGTGGGAGTGACGTGCGTGATGCCACAGCCCTTTAAATTCCAGAGATCTGTAAACAATTGTGAATGTACAGCTTGTGGGGCCTGAATATCATGAATGATAAACCCAGTGTTCCTACAGTTCAACTGTAACACACACACACACACACACACACACACACACACACATACACACACACACACACACATGCAAACACAATTGCACAGAGCACCAAACCTCACGGCTATCATGAGTTGTTTTCAACATTTAATTGGAAACACAAAGGCAGCTCATATGAATCCCCGGAGACAGTAGTGCTGCATCAGAACATGTTTCAGTCTGGCCCCAGGGAAATGAAATATATAGAACTCCATCTGGTTCTGCTTAGAATCCTCCAACAGCACAGTGCTGCGGCGATCTGAGCCGTCCTGTCCTAAAGACTTCTACCACAACTCATCTGACTGAATATCAATAACAGCTCTGATTCCATCTGTTTGCCCCACCATAACCTACACAGTTAACTGACTGTGAAAATAGGAAGTAGATTTTGCATAACTTACCCTGAAAGTGCCACTGTATAATGCATAGGTTCAGGTACAGTTCAATGACAGTTAGTGTATTTGAATATGGCTGTCCAGCTGTTGCCTAAAGGGGCCATAACCCCGCTAACAAATAGAGTGTGTGTTGTTTGGTATTGTGTTGATGATTGAGTGTGATTACGACATGTCTGTCTGTCAGAGAGATATAGAGAGCAGCAGAGGAACAGAAAGTTATAGATCGCTATAATGACACGAGGCGAGACCCAGATGCAGACACAGGAGGCAGATGGTTTGAGCTCTGGTATTGATTACAATCAAAGGGATAGACAAAAGGCAGGTCGGGGACAGGCGAGTGTTCATATCCAGGGCAGAGTCCAAAACGGTACAGGGCAGCAGGCAGGCTCGAGGTCAGGGGCAGGCAGAATGGTCAGGCAGGCGGGCTCAGTGTCAGGACAGGCAAGGGTCAAAACCAGGAGGATGAGGAAAAAGCGCAGCTGACAAACAAGACAAACTGGCACAGACAGACAGAAAACACAGGTATAAATACCCAGGGGATAAGTGGGGAAGATGAGCAGCACCTGGAGGGGGGTGGAGGGAAGCACAAGGACAGGTAAACAAGATTAGGGTGTGACAGATAGCTACAGAGAAACAGAAAAATATAGATAGCTACAGAGGAACGGTAAGATAGCTACAGGTAAACAGAAAGATAGAAACAGAGAGCACCTGCATTCAGACGAGGAAGGGATTAGCCCAAATCAGCTAATTACATGTATTTTTTCTCTCCTTCAACTGCATAATTAATTCCGATGACTGCTACTGTGCTCAGAAAATTAGGATTTGGTGAAATTATGATGATATATAAAAAACTGCATCAGCAACACAAACAGGCACGAGAGAGAGCGAGAGAGCGAGAGCGAGAGCGAGAGAGAGAGAGAGAGAGAGAGAGAGGGTGAGAGAGAGAGAGGGCGAGAGAGAGAGAGGGCGAGAGAGAGAGAGAGGGCGAGAGAGAGAGAGAGAGAGGGCGAGAGCGAGAGAGAGAGAGAGAGAGAGAGAGAGAGAGAGAGAGAGAGAGCGAGAGAGCTAGAGAAAGTGCGTAAGCACGAAAGCTCAATTTGACACATCCTTTTCATTCACAGTTCTCAGGGATTTCCATTAAAACACTTTCCAGGATTAAAACAGAAATCTCACTTTAATTTCACCTTTTTAAAAGTGATGACAGATGGTACCTTGAGGAATCAGCAGCTTATGGTAGCTGAGGGGGGACTGCTGAAGGGGGATATAGGTCACTGATCTACAGGGTAAGTCAACTACTACCATCCATGTTGGGAAGGTCTTGAACCAGTGGCAGAGGTCATATACAGCTCACAAACAGTATATCTACTACAATATGTTTAACATACTAAAATGCAACATTGAACTAATGCAACAGCTACTCAAGCAAGAGACTCACATCACTCTAGAACAATGTATGAAGAACATTAAGACAACACCAGAAACTCTAGGAAAGCAGAAACAGAACATCAAGGCAAATTAACTTGCGTCTGTGTTATGACAAGAAGAACAGCGATGAAAGACTAAACCAATCAGTCAACAGATAGGCCCGAGAACACCCTGATGACAGACAGACAGACAGACAGACAAACAGAGAACTCCTGCTGGCTCCCCTGGTCGCCAAGGGAGATCTCTAGATCTCTTAGGCAGAGAGATAGAGAGAGATAGAGAGACTCTCTACCCTCAACTCTCACCGACTCATTCACAGGTGTCGGTGGGAGGAGAGAGAGAGAGAGAGAGAGAGCGAATCAAACATATCTGTTTTCACACTGTTAATTTGGTTCCACGGAGCCCTGGCGCGCCATTCTCTCACTCTTCCCGCTCCTGTCGGAAATATGCTAATTAGAGAAGCTAACTGACATGAGCAGGGTTTAAAGGCTAATTAGCATAACATCCTACATGTAGTATTTTTACCTTCTTCCAATCAACACCCTCACACGCAAAAAAAATTCAGATGTGAGAAAAAGCAGTTTGACGCAATTAAAAGGAGAATTACCATTAACATCCAGGGGAGAAGAGAAAAATGAGACAAAATGTTCCAGCTTGTTGTTGTTGTTGGCCTGCGCTTCTCAGACTTAGAGAAATGAAGAAACAGAGACATGTAATTGTTTTACAAATAGGATAAACTGTAGAAGGATAAAGCAATGTTCCCTTCACTAACACGTATCTTGTCCTCAAATCAAATCAAATGTTATTTGTCACATTCGCGGAGTACAACTGGTAAGGACTTTACCCTGGATTGCTTGTGTATATATATATGGGTATGTATTCTCTAATACCAAGTGGCAATTATCATAGCTTTGTTTGTGTAAACGCATTTACCAGTGAAGTATTTGACTGTCTTTATTTGCACATAGTAGAAGAAGAAATTAACCACAAAGTTGGATCAATGGAGTTATTTCCTTTATTCATCCACTATTCCCTCCTCACCCCTTGTTCCTTGACCTCCTTCACTCTTCATACATACTGATACACACTGCTCTGATTCCATTATTCTGTGTATTTACAACCAAGGACAAGGACTACAGGGGGGTAGAGAGGACATACTGTACAGACCTTCATGAGGAGGTCACAAATCTTTGTGTGGTGACATCACCCTGTCCTTTCCTTTGAAGTCAACAGTTACCTTCCCGAAATGACAAGCTAGCTTAGAATGTGAAGTGATCGGAGCTGATGAAGAGTGGGTTTGAATCTTGCTTGGTTTAGAGTGTAAAGTCTTGCTTGGTTTAGAGATAGGACCTAAGGCCCGTTATAAGGACATGGGATCCTTCACCTATTAGCTCATCTCCACCCCGTCCATTGGGGAGTGGAAAAACATGTTGGCCAGCACCTGTGGAGCCCAGGGGGCATGGGGCACCATGCTGCCCAGGGACAGTGCCACAGATTGGCTAGACCCGGAGCTGAGTGCGGGTGGGGCGGGATGGGAGTAGACGTTTTGGGAGTGAGTGCCCCTAGGATGACCTAAGGGGTGTGAAGAGAATACCATATGCTTTACTGACACGATCCAATCACAGAAACGTCTGTCACTAGTTTAGAACTAGATCAACTTGAGGTCACCGATTTCCAATGGCGCAAGACAGCATGCAAATCCCTACCAATAGGTACATCTCAGTGGGTATGAGTTAAGTGAACGATCCAATCGCTCTTCACTCCCCGTATTTCACCATTATCTCTGTCCTTCCCTCCTTTGCTCTCGTTTTATGCATTTCTTCTTCCATGTCCTCTTTCTTTTTATCTCTCCTTTCCTCCTCCTTTCGTCCTCTGCGCTCTCTCCCAGGGCTGATCAGACTAATTATCAGACCGTAGACCAGGACCATGTCCTTGCATTCTCCGAAAAAGTTTATATTTTGCCCTCCCACTATCTCTATTTCTCTTTCTTTCTCTCCCTCTCAATTCAATTCAAGGGGCTTTATGTTACATTGCCAAAGCAAGTGAAATAGATAATTAACAAAAGTGAAATAAACAGTATAAAATTAACAGTAAACATTACACTCATTAGTTTCAAAGGAATAGAAACATTTCAAATGTCATATTATGGCTATACACAGTGTTGTCACGATGTGCAAATAGAAAATAAATCAACATACAGATGGGTCGTGTTTACAATGATGTTTGTTCTTCACAGGTTGCCCTTTTCTTGTGGCAACAGGTTACAAAACATACTACTGTGATCCAAAATGTGATTTGTTTTCTAATTCTTTGTGGGTCTGTGCAATCTGAGGGAAATGTGTGTCTCTAACATGGTCATACAGTTGGCAAGAGGTCAGGAAGTGCAGCTCAGTTTCCACCTCTCTCTCTCTCTCTCTCTCTCTCTCTCTCTCTCTCTCTCTCTCTCTCTTCTGTTGTCCTCTTCTATGCAAATACAAAGCTTTCTACTCTTCACTATGAAGTCGCTTGTCTACAGTGTTCCCTTATAGAAATGTCATCAAAATCCCCTGGAGTCCATTGAAGTCATGTTCTCTTCTAATCAACTGTCTTGCTGTAGTCTAGCTTCCAGTGGCAAGCCTTTGTTAAGCCTTTGAGAAGCCTTTGAGAAGCCTTTGAGAAGCCTTTGAGAAGCCTTTGTTAAGCCTTTGAGAAGCCTTTGAGAAGCCTTTGAGATGACAGTACACAGGAGTAATGAAATGGTTGAACAACCTGTGCTCTTTTCATTAGAGTGTGGTGGTTTGTGGTAAGTGTGCGTGTGTGTGTGTGTAACTGAAGCTGCTGCCAAGCCAATTATCACCTCCTAATCTAGATAAGTGTCAGACCCCCATGACCTGACCCCCCCCCCCCCCCCACCACACACACACACACACACACACCCCATGCCGCAGTGATGTCATTCTTTCCCTGGCGACCGGAGAGATGCCAACGCTGGAGGGGAAGTGGTTGTTCCATACCCCCAGAAACTGTCACCTATGTTCCTCTGGCATCAAGCCTTTCTCACCCCTCTCCTCCATGTCCTCAGCCCTCTTCTGAGTGCCATGGGCCCTCTGAGAACACCGCCATCTGTGCACTGAGAAAATACTCCCCCATCCTTTATCCCTGTCTCTCTCTCTTTCTTTCTCACTCCCCCTCGTTCTTTGTCACTCTATCTTTCTTTGCTCCCCTCACTATCTGTTCATCTCTTACTCGCTCTGTCACTTTCTCCCACTTTCTCACAAGGAGAGCGATTTCTTGCATTTGCCCCACCCGCCTCCCTCTGCCACACATATAACACACACCTGCAAGCTAAAGCTAATATTTTATTTTCTTACACTGGGCTAAATGTGATAATCAGTCTGGAGGCTGTGCAACAGATCTTGTTTCATCCCCATATGGCGCAGGGATAGGACACAGTCTGTGTGTGAGTCTGTGTGTTTATCACAGTGCACTCAGAGTATAAAGTACTTTGAGTATCCCTGACTTACTCTTGGTTATTGTACTACTGAATTAAAATATATATATTTTTTTAAATCAAACTCACTGTTGAAGTGCGTCTGTTCTTTTTTCTATGTATCTCACTTTTATATAATATTCTGTTAACTCTTACCCAAATAATGATGTTGACTCGTCCTATACTCGTATTTGTGGCCAAAGCTTTAATTGGAAACAAAACTGTGAGTTTAAAAAATGCCTGCTATTTCCTCATAGAACATGATGTCATCTCCCTGAGGAGGATGAGCTGGCCAATAAGCAGTCTAGAGGAGGATGAGCTGGCCAATCAGCGTTAATATTAATATACCTTAATATTTGAAATGGTCGATATACGCCCATACCATTATGTTGTTGGGGTACTTCCACACCATTCTAACACAGAAAAGCTGCTTTTAACAGGCTTAATTAAACATTTTTGGAAGGAAAACTATTTCGCTCATATTGTAAGTAGTTATATGTCATATTTTATAGAAATCTGGAAACACTTGGCAGTTACTTTAAATACCAGTAATGTCTTCCACTCTGTTAGTGCTGTACATTATTGAGCACAGACAGACTGTGTTGGACATATGGGCAGAGCCTGGCAAAGGACTCAGGATCTTTCTGCCAGCTGACACACACACACACACACACACACACACACACACACACACACACACCAACTCCTCTATCCCATCCTCCCCAGATTCAGCGCTCTGATTATCTCAGAACCCACTCCATGAGCATCATGGGAATATGAGTGCTTTTTTCAGAGCCGCCTCTATTACCCAGGATCCCAGGATCCCCGCCAACGGCGGCGGTCCAGGAAGAGGACTGGGCTGCTCTACACACTCCTCCAGGGAGGGATGATGGGAGATAAGGGAAGGAGAAACAAAACAACAAAACGCCATTCAAACCAGTCCAGAATGGATGGCCTTCCTTCTGTATCTCTTTCTCCCTCTCTTTCTCTCTCTTCATCCCCTTGCACGTGTTAGCTCATCATGGCTATGCGGCAGGGGAATGGGACAATCCATTCTCAGAGTCACATGGTCAGTGTTGTGTGTAGATGGAACAAAGACACTCACACACACACACACACACACACACACACACACACACACACACACACACACACACACACACACACACACACACACACACACAGAGACACACACGGACTCTCATCCTGATCTTATTTGAGTTTGTGTCTGAAGGTGGATCAAATCACTGGGTTAAGCCAGACTTGTAAGGGTTAAGCCAGACTTGTGAGGGTTAAGCCGGGCTTGTAGGACTGCAATAGTGGAAGACGGTGGTGAACCAGAGAGGAGTGGACACTCTGACCTCTCTCTGTGCTCTGAGAACAGTGGGGTGGAGGAGAACTCTGTGGAGCATCATCCGGTCAGCCGAGCGTTAAGACAGGACACGACCAAAAACACACACACACACATACACACACCGCACATACGCTGATGAGCATGGACATGCTTCACTTAATGACTTATCTTCAGAGGGCCACAACACAGATGGATGCCAAGCTACCCTACCCTACCTATCGCTCAGAGCAAGAGTGACCTATCCACATGGACCCAAAACTAAACTGAGCTGCAGTAAATAGCATACGACAACCACAACGTTTTCAATTCTACAGAAGTGTGTATGGGTCTACACAAATCCACACCTGGAGGCATAGTGTTCAGTTCAGCTTCCTGCAGGCTGGAGCGTCATGCAGCCGTTCCTCAGTCAGGGCTTTGCTGGAGAGGACAGATATATCTGTGCTCAATTAGTTGCCCTGCCACGGCAGGTTGATGTGATGCTGTGGTTGATCGTCGTAGCGACAGGCATTGCCGGTGTAAATCAGAGTGTGTGTAATAGGCTTCTCAGTGGTCTCCCGAGCAGAGAGTGTGTGTGTGTGTGTGTGCATGTGCGTGTGGGTGATTAATATGTGCGTACGGCCTGCCACAGCACGGGACGGTGTCCCTCCAGACTTTTATGGGCCCCTGGTAATGACGGTGCATGTTGGAATAGATGTGTCGCTTTAATGGTGGCTGGTAATTTGTGTTCATGCTTTCAGCCAGACCCCTCTGAGACTTACAACAATGAATGCCATGCCTCCAAATGAGGGAAAGGTCAACGCCTGTTTTATTCGATCAATGTGGTAATGTTCTCGCTGTAACTTTGTTGTTGTGCCTGGTTAGAAAATCAAAACCATATTTATAACGGTCATTTTCCGTCCCAGGGATCGAGCCAATGGAACGCCTAGCAGCAGATGAAAGCTGCCCAGCGACTGATCTTTATTCATGTTTCCATCATTTAAATTTGCAGCCTTCATCCCTTTGTGGCAATTTTCAAAGTGGCACTGCAGCCGTTCCTTCAAATATTTAAACGCAGAATAAAACCAGAGTAACACTTTAGTTGAATTTGAGCGGGCACATTATCTCTCACGCCACCATTGAATCTGACAATCAAAGAGATGCAGAGAGAGAGAGAGAGATGCAGAGAGAGAGAGAGAGAGAGAGAGAGAGAGAGAGAGAGAGAGAGAGAGAGAGAGAGAGAGAGAGAGAGAGAGAGAGAGAGAGAGAGAGAGAGAGAGAGAGAGAGAGAGAGAGAGAGAGAGAGAGAGAGAGAGAGAGAGAGAGAGAGAGAGAGAGAGAGAGAGAGAGAGAGAGAGAGAGAGAGAGAGAGAGAGAGAGAGAGAGAGATGGACCTAGGAAATAATGATATGGCAGGAATCGACAGACACATCAATGAAACGTAAGAGACACAGTGTCCTGTCCCCCTGGTGAGAAACAACTGGAAGAAAAGTGGTGAAGGATAAAAGATTAGCTCGTTTAGGAAACCCAGAACCTCTAACTTTGTGCAGTTAACACCTAGCAGTAGCCTGCAGAATAGACATTTGAATCTAAGAATTGCTCCCACATCATCACAACCAAGGCCCAGTCTGGAAGTCGCATCTTTACATTTTAATCAGCTATTCCATCGGAAGGTAAGGTCTGTATTGCTCTAACCACCTGAGCCTGAGCAACAGATGAACCATCTGTTTTCTCACAGAGATCCCTCTGCAGAACATCCTCTCACCTGCCTCTAGCCCAGTGAAGCATGGCTGAGTCTGTGTACTCACAATGATGCGCCTTTGTGTCTGGTGACAGCGCCAGCGCCCAGACACTGGTGTGATGGATGGATGGGCCGAGGCAGGGACCTCCGAGGTGGCGCTGATATAAAAATGATACATTATGCCTTAACTCGGCACCCCTTCCTTCATTCATGTCTCTCTCTTTCGCTCGCTCCTTCCTTTCATCCCTTTTTCTCTCTCTGCCCCCACCGCTCTCTCGCCCCTCTCTCATCCTTCCTTTCCTTTGTCTCAAGCCCCTGTACAGAACACGTCTCCCATATCTCTTCCTCTCCCCCTGCCCTCCTCCACTTCTACCCATTCCTCTGTCAGTCCCTAGCCTGTGTGATGGTGCCTGTCCCCTGTGTTCTACACTGGTTGACTGGGTTAAAGTGACAGGTCTGGTTTGAGGGAGACTTGGTGATGGGTAGTGACACATGCCATCGGCCTGGACACCAGACGCCACCAAAGAACAGACTTCTGCTTCAGCAGAGCTCAGACAGTTTAAACCGCTCATGGGTGTGTACCAATGTTTGTGTGTGTGCCTGCGTCTGTGCATGCATGCATACATATGCACATATCACAACATAATCAGTCACAGTCTATCTGAAGTGAAAAACATCACCACGCAGACACACATTTAAGAGGCAATTCTCCAATCGAAGGGTGCTTCAAAAAGAAAATAGTCTATTTTACAAAATCACATTAGAATTCAAATTTTCTTTGAGTGTCTTCATTTAAAGACTGGGTTTCAAATATCTCACACAGATACACTACCGGGAGGTTTTCAGCTACGCAGAGACAGAACCCACAAATAATAACATGGCATTACTTCATTAGGGACTGACATTATTTTGAGAAGAGATATTGCAGCTATGAGACACAGAGTTGAATAACACAATAACATCTTCCTCTATCTATGTCAGATGCTTGTTTACAATACAAGATTGGATATCTGTGGAGTGTGCGAGAGACAATGCTATACCACGCAATAACACAAAACGATATTTCCCAATGTAGACCATAATGATTTCTTCCCCCCCCCCATCCTCAGAGTGCATGTCCAATTCTGATCCGGATTCCTTTCCGTCGTTATGACGAGGTACTGGGCTGCAATTGTCTCTGATATTAGATTAGGATAGCCTGTCACCGTTTTAATTCCAAACAATATTAGTTGCGGGGAGAACAACAGACGATATGAAGTGTTTTTCTGAAAGGAAACTTTTGGTAAATGTGTTTAATGTATGTTTCATTCCTTGTATCTTCAGGGGGAGAGAGGGAGTAACGCGTGCCTTCTCTGACCCCCTCACATGCCATATATCCTGCACTCTGACTTAAATATTCATTCACACGCAGAGGGAGAGAGAGAGAGAGAGAGAGAGAGAGAGAGAGAGAGAGAGAGATAGAAAATGAGGGAAGGTGGAGAGGAGATGGGGGAAAGGGAGAAGGAGACAGGGCGAATGAAGAGATGCTCTATTGCTGTTTTGTCCGTCTGTTACGGGCTGAAGACCGAGGAAGGCACAATCTCTGTTTCTGAGGTCTTGGCTGATTTCTTTTGATTTTCCCATGATGTCAAGCAAAGAGGCACTGAGGTTGAAGATAGGCCTTGAAATGCAATTAGCCTATCAGAAGCTTCTAAAGCCATGACATCATTTTGGGAATTTTCCAAGCTGTTTAAAGGTACAGTCAACTTAGTGTATGTAAACTTCTAACCCACTGGAATTGTGATACGGTTTGTTATTAACAAGACATTTGTGGAGTGGTTGAAAAACGAGTTTTAATAAACAGGTTTTAATGACTCCGACCTAAGTGCATGTAAACTTCCGACTTCAACTATAAATGATTTGTATTTTTAGAGATGATGTTGCTGAAAGCTTCATATCTATGAAGCCTATGCATTTTCACTGCAGTAACAACATAATTTTAGACTAGAGGGGCACAGCTCCAGTCATTCAGGGAAGCAGCCCAATCAATCTATATAATCTTTATTCAAGTCAGGGATTGTCCTGAGTTCACACACCTGGTTCCCCCACCTGGTTCCCCCAGGTCTCAGTAAGTCACTGATTGAAATGCAAGAATGAAAAATTTTACAAGTTGCGTCTCTTCCTTTTCAAGATAGTGAGTGTCATTAACAGCTTCATAATACTGGTGCAAATGACAGGGCTGTGCATAGAAATAGTCATTCCATGTACAGTGGGGCAAAAAAGTATTTAGTCAGCCATCAATTGTGCAAGTTCTCCCACTTAAAAAGATGAGAGAGGCCTGTAATTTTCATCATAGGTACACTTCAACTATGACAGACAAAATGAGAAGAAAATAAATCCAGAAAATCACATTGTAGGATTTTTTATGAATTTATTTGCAAATTATGGTGGAAAATAAGTATTTGGTCACCTACAAACAAGCAAGATTTCTGGCTCTCACAGACCTGTAACTTCTTCTTTAAGAGGCTCCTCTGTCCTCCACTCGTTACCTGTATTAACGGCACCTGTTTGAACTTGTTATCAGTATAAAAGACACCTGTCCACAACCTCAAACAGTCACACTCCAAACTCCACTATGGCCAAGACCAAAGAGCTGTCAAAGGACACCAGAAACAAAATTGTAGACATGCACCAGGCTGGGAAGACTGAATCTGCAATAGGTAAGCAGCTTGGTTTGAAAAAATCAACTTTGGGAGCAATTATTAGGAAATGGAAGACATACAAGACCACTGATAATCTCCCTCGATCTGGGGCTCCACGCAAGATCTCACCCCGTGGGGTCAAAATGATCACAAGAACGGTGAGCAAAAATCCCAGAACCACACGGGGGGACCTAGTGAATGACCTGCAGAGAGCTGGGACCAAAGTAACAAAGCATACCATCAGTAACAAATCAAATTCAAATCAAATTTATTTATATAGCCCTTTGTACATCAGGCCAGTCCTTTGTACAAGAGGCCAGTCCTCTTCTGGCTGTGCCGGGTGGAGATTATAACAGAACATGGTCAAGATGTTCAAATGTTCATAAATGACCAGCATGGTCGAATAATAATAAGGCAGAACAGTTGAAACTGGAGCAGCAGCACAGTCAGGTGGACTGGGGACAGCAAGGAGTCATCATGTCAGGTATTCCTGGGGCATGGTCCTAGGACTCAGGTCCTCCGAGAGAGAGAAAGAAAGAGAGAATTAGAGAGAGCATATGTGGGATGGCCAGTCCTCTTCTGGCTGTGCCGGGTGGAGATTATAACAGAACATGGCCAAGATGTTCAAAAGTTCATAAATGACCAGCATGGTCGAATAATAATAAGGCAGAACAGTTGAAACTGGAGAAGCAGCACGGCCAGGTGGACTGGGGACAGCAAGGAGTCATCATGTCAGGTAGTCCTGCAGCATGGTCCTAGGGCTCAGGTCCTCCAAGAGAGAGAAAGAGAGAAGGAGAGAATTAGAGAACGCACACTTAGATTCACACAGGACAC
>NC_143042.1:16182500-16232500 GCF_057628025.1 Oncorhynchus mykiss
AACGAAGATAAACTTATACGGCTGACAGAATTTGTTTTTATAATTTAACCAAAACTGTGTGTGTTTATGTGTCTGTGTGTGCGTGTTTGTTCGCTGGATGCCCACATGCACACACACATACACTTGTCCCTTGCTTGTAACATTAGCTAACCCAAACAGCATTTTAAGTGCAATTTTATGTGGCCCTAACGATGGCAGAAGTGAACTGTAGAATTAATGACACTTTGCTCCGTTTTAGCTCCAATTTGCTTGGGCATTAAAGAGAATGTGTTTTAAAAGAGCCGCTGGCCTAATGGACCGTTCATACCTCTGCTTTGATGTATGTGTACCAAATGACACCCTATTTCCTACATAGTGCCCTATCCATAGGACCCTGGTAAAAAAAAAATGAGTGCACTATATAGGAAATATTGTGCCATTTGGGACACAGATGGTCTGCAGAGCAGAGTAGAGCAGTGCAGAACCCGTGTCCTTTTACAGACATTACTAATGGAGATATGATAGACGTCTGAGTTAACAATAGAGACCAATAAACCTCAAATAGCAGAACTAACCAACTGTGACTGATCTATTATTGAAACCGGCTGCGACTGTTAGATACAACCAGGACGCCGTTGAAGTACTTGGTTTGAGTTCTGATTGATCCTCTATGAACTAATGCAGCTGCATGCATCAAGCGCAAGCCCCAATGGCCACCCCCAGTTTGGCACACACACACACACACACACACACACACACACACACAAAGAGCTTCCTGTGTCTCCTCCTTCCCTGAGACAGACTTGCTTCAATTAAATCCAATCATTAAAAAAAGCACACAGTGCCCTAGACATGCCTTTTCATAACTCCACCAGCCTTAGAAGATTAAAAGCAATCTCTGTGCCTTGTTTCGTGATGGCAGATACATCACAACCCAGGGTCCTCGGCGAGCGGGTGTGTGTAGGGAGCCGGAGACTGTTTTCTCTTTTGTACGTTGACTCGCACACACAAAGATGGCATCCTTTCACAGTCCTCCCCATCACAAGGCCTTTTCTCTCCTTTTGATGTCTGTGGCAGTTTCTCTCTGTCTTTCTCAAAATGAATTATGCTGCTTTGAACTGTATCACGCAAAAGCCTCACTTTGTGGCGTGAGAGAGAGCACAGGAAAGGCATGCAGGCAGAGAGACAGCCTACAGTAGGGAGGGGCGGAGTTGTGTTTACAAACCTGTCTCGTTGCACTTTATCGACGATGAAACCAAATTAAAAAGAAGAAAGCACCAAATGCTGATAGCTACTCTACTCCAAAAACAATATTTTGGAAAGTCAGATACACAACCTGGGACTCAACCCTACATCAGCCTGGGACCTTGCCCACATCAGCCTGGGACCTGGCCCACATCAGCCTGGGACCTGGCCCATATCAGCCTGGGACCTTGCTCACATCAGCCTGGGACCTGGCCCACATCAGCCTGGGACCTTGCCCACATCAGCATGGGACCTTGCCCACATCAGCATGGGACCTGGCCCAGAATAGTACTGTGTACAGATCCACATGTCGAGGGGCCATGATCCAAAAAAGCAAGCAACGATGTGTGAGTGAGTCAGATAGAGCCAGCGAGACCAAAGGCAGGTTAGTGGCCAACGTTGGCCCAACCTCACAGCAACCAATGAGTATGGTCAAAGCAGGATCAGAGGATGGGTTTACCCATCAGAAATCATACTCAGTAGCTGACCTTTACTGAACACAGAGACCAACACACAGACACCGCTCTGCACCCCACACAGGGCGGAAAATGAAAGAAAAGAAGATCAGAGACGGAAGAGAGGAAGAGAAGGTAAAGAAGCCTGATGGAAATAGAATAGACTTTCAGTCAAAAAGGGCAGGAGAAATGGAGAGGGTAAAGGATGGAAAGAGGAAGAGAGCGAGAGCAAAATCGAAAGTAAGAGAAAATATTTTGTCTGAACTGTGCCCCTATTTGCCGTCTTCTCTGTCCAATTACAAGCCAACACAGAGCCAGAGGCAGGAAGAGCCATGACCGAAACTGTCTTGAGAAAATGACACACAGAAACCATGAAGCAAACACACATTATCAAAGCAGACAAGGTTATTCTTCACACACATACAGCCAGGGTAGACGTTAAGTGAAGACTAATCTGAAAGTTAAGATAGTGTTGTCACAATCTCAGCCTGGAGATTGTCTGCGTGTAACATGTCAAATGCTTTATTCTACTTTATTAGAATGCTGCCTATGAGGTCTGGCTGTTCAATGACGGCCTACCCCGGCCAAACTTTAACCCGGGCGATGCTGGGCCAATTGTGCACCGCCCTATGGGACTCCCAATCACAGCCGGTTGTGATACAGCCTGGAATCAATCCAGAGTGAACCAGTGAACCACTCAGGAGACAAACATCACCAGCGTTGTTTACCTACCAGACATCCAAACGGAGAAAGCTAAGAAAAGTTCCAAAGGTTTGATGATGGAACAGAACAATGAATGCCTGTTTGCAGATCTTAACAGTTGCAAAACAAGAGCAAATGTAATAGTTAATACCATATGAGGGCATATAGGAAAATAGTTATTTGCAACCATTTCCATTTCTCAAAAAAGAGAGGCATCAGCCAAGGATGTCAGATCAGCATTTTTGAAGAAGCTGACCAGAGAAACAAGTATCAAATAGTCAACTTATACAATAATGGAACTGTATTAACACAAGGCAATAATTCAAGCCGTCAGGCTTTTGAGAATGCGTTTGCTACCCTGAAAGTAAAGGCTGAACTCATCTCAGAAGCTGAGGAAAAAGTAAAGGAGGGAGATGATGGAGAAAAGCAGGCCCCAACAGCCTCTGTGACCCAGCAAGATGCCCTCAGTGTCCCTCTACCTACCTCAACTGCAGCAGACAGAGCCAAGGACATGTCTACAACACCAAGAACACCAAGAACGTTTTCACAACACCATCTCTCTAATTGAAGCAGAGGTCATGGAACTCAGAGAGAAGACGCTTCGAGAGGATGTCCAGAAACTAAAAGAAGAGATGAAACATTTCAGGCAGGAGAGCAGAGCATCTATTGCTAAATTAGAAAGCAGAATGGACAAACTGAGTCAGACAGATGATGACCTTAGAGACCATCTGAGCACAACAAGAGAAGATCTAGAGCAGAGAGAGAGGTAACACCCTCAACCAGCAGCTAGTCCTCATGTCCCCTGCATCTAGAGAACATGTCCACCAGTTTGGTACAACACGCAGAACCTGAGACTAGCATAACCAGTACGGCCTCCACCACACAGTATGACGCCACTGCACCAGTCTCCAAGTCTGCTCCAACCCAGGTCAACCTACCAGCCTCCCAGTGTGATCCAGCCCAGGTCAGCCAACCAGCCTCCCAGTCTGCTCCAGCACATTGTGGTCCAGCCCAGGTCAACCTGCCAGCCTCCCAGTCTGCTCCAGCACATTGTGGTCCAGCCCAGGTCAACCTGCCAGCCTCCCAGTCTGCTCCAGCACAGTGTGGTCCAGCCCAGGTCAACCTACCAGCCTCCCAGTCTGCTCCAGCCCAGGTCAACCTAGTAGCCTCCCAGTCTGCTCCAGCCTAAGTCACCCTACCAGCCTTCCAGAATGCTCCATCCCAGGTCAACCTACCAGCCTCGCAGTCTGCTCCAGCCCAAGTCAGAATACCACCCAGACAATCACCCACAACTGCAATCCTTATCGATTCAAATGGGAAGTTCTTGGTCTCACCATCCCACTCTGACATGTGAACACTTAAACGACAATGTGCATCTTGATCAGGACAGTGTCAGAACCTTTGCTAAGGAAAAAAAAAGTGGGGTGGCAGGGTAGCCTAGTGGTTAGAGCGTTGGACTAGTAACCGAAAGGTTGCAAGTTCAAATCCCCGAGCTGACAAGGTACAAATCTGTCGTTCTGCCCCTGAACAGGCAGTTAACCCACTGTTCCTAGGCCGTCATTGAAAATAAGAATTTGTTCTTAACTGACTTGCCTAGTAAAATTTTTTTTTTTTAAAAGGACCTAAAGGATGCAACAATTGGCAGGGACTCACACACCCATCAGTCCAGCAGCAGAAGCCCCCCACTCCGCTTTCTGAAACAACAGCACCCCCACCATCCCCAGGAGAGAAGAGCCAGACACGGCTTATTACAGCACGTCTACAAGACTGGGCCCACCACAGCACGGATTTACCAGAGCAGACCTGCCTCAGGACAGCACGTCCAGATCCGGCCCATCACAACACAGCTCTACTAGACCCATCCCATCACAGCACAGCTCTACTAGACCCAGCCCATCACAACACAGCTCTAATAGACCTGACCCACCACATCACAGAATGATTTATTTCGGCGTTTGGAAATTGCTCCCAAGGATGAACCAGACTTGTGGAAGTCTACAATTTTTTGGCTTCTTTATTTTGATTTCCCCATGATGTCAAGCAAAGAGGCACTGAGTTTGAAGGTAGACCTTGAAATGCATCCATAGGTACACCTCCAATTGACTCAAATTATGTCAATTTGCCTATCAGAAGCCATGACATAATTTTCTGGAATTTTCCAAGCTGTTTAAAGGGATAGTCAACTTAGTGTATGTACACAACTCACCCACTGGAATTGTCATACAGTGAATTATAAGTGAAATAATCTGTCTGTAAACAATTGTTGGAAAGATTACTTTTTCATGCAAGAACTGTGGTTTGTTAACAAGAAATTGTGGAGTGGTTGAAAAACGAGTTTTAATCACGTAATTCAAAACTTGTAATCATTTGATGAGCAACAGTCGTCACATTAACCAATACAACGTCACGACAGGATGAACATGCTAAGGGTTCAGGGGAAGGGAGACGGTGGGCAGATATGGTTTGAAAAGTAGGAAAGGAAAGCAGTGTGGTTACAGGGCCATTGTGGTGGATCAGAACAAAGAGGGAGGGGAAGCAGCCGGTGGGACCTGGACTGGGGTCGCTGAGTCGGTGCTGGAAAATGAAATTGGAGTTCAAGAGAAGATTGAAACAATGGAAAATGAAGCAGCTGTTTTCAAAGTACAGAGGATTAAGAGGAAGAATTTAAGGGGTGATGAAGGTTCTAATTCTAAAGGGAAGGTAGAAATTGATAAACAGGATAAGGATAAACAGGTTGTAGAGATGGTAGAGTTTTCCTCTTGGGAGGATAGCGAGAGTGAGTCATCTGATGCATCACAACAAAATAGCGAGAGAAATGGGGTGGAAGGGAGGCATGGGATTGAGAAGGTACGTCATTTTTTGAAATTTTCAAAAGGGATG
Organism: Oncorhynchus mykiss; assembly: GCF_057628025.1. Taxonomy (NCBI): domain Eukaryota; kingdom Metazoa; phylum Chordata; class Actinopteri; order Salmoniformes; family Salmonidae; genus Oncorhynchus; species Oncorhynchus mykiss. The sequence goes on from NC_143042.1 coordinate 16,187,762, forward strand.
AAGTATATGCAGGATTACAATGTAACATGTGTTTTCCTGAAAGTGATTTGTTTATTGAATCAGCAAAGGTTCTGATGAAAAAAAAATAACGTGTGGGAGTGTTGACAAGCCCTGAAATCGCTACACTCAATAAAGTTGTCACGAAAGCGACAAGTGATTTAAATTCTAAGGGAAATTACAGAGTTCAGTCGCAGCCTTAACTCTGTAACGAGATGTGTTTTCTGTCTCGTCCTCTGTATTTCTTTTTCCAGCCGTGAGTAGATTTAATATTTGTTCTTTAAACGTAAATGGGGTGAAAGATGTTTAAAAAAGAGCCATGGTAAAGTATATGAGTCAATGAAGGGAAAGGTAAGTGAAGGGGAAAGGTAAGTGTGTGTGTGTGTGTGGGGGGGGGGGGGGGGGGGGGGGCAGTGGTGTGTAGTCATAAAAGCTCAAAAAGTAGGGGTGTGGCCATCCTGTTCTCAAAGGTTTCTTTTCCCCTATGTCATATGAGGTTGAAGAGGTAGTTGAGGGGAGGTTAGAGCGAAGTATGAATACATCACTATGTGTTAAATAAATGTATATGCCCCTGTGGTGGCAGTTAAGAGGATATGTTTTTTAGAGACGTTATCAAACCTCATATAGCCTCAAGGAATTTTTTTAAACGCCTTATTGTGACACACGAAATGAGTGATAATTAGCGGAGCCAACATTGAGACAGGAGACAGTACACATGGGCCCATGTGAGAGACTACACCATCTCTCTGGCCAGGTTAGATAGATGTTATTCTTTTGAGGATCAATCTCAGGTCTGTAAATCAAGTGTGATAACCCAAGTGGGATCATTGTTTAAGGTATAACTCCCTTTTTTTCAATTTTCGCATAAAATGACATACCCAAATCTAACTGCCTGTAGCTCAGGCCCTGAAGCAAGGATATGCATTTTCTTGGTACCATTTGAAAGGAAACACTTTGAAGTTTGTGGAAATGTGAATTGAACGTAGTAGAATATAACACAATATATCTGGTAGAAGAAAATACAAAGATCAAAACAAGAGTTTTTAAACAAAACATTTCTACCACCATGTTTGAAATGTAACAGAAAGGTCACAAATCTAGCCATCACTCTGGTTGTATTTCCAATGGTGTCCACAAGAGGGCAGCAGTGTATGTGCAAAGTTTCAGACTGATAACATGAAGTATAAGCTACATGACATTTAGTGTGAAGTCACCTACATGTGGGCAAATCGTGAAGAACACATTTACATAAAAAAATTCTGCAAGAAATCTTTATACTTGGACTTTGAATTAGCTTTTACAGAATTAGTAGCCATATGGTAAGCTAAACATTTGCAAAACACCCAGTTTTCATAACTATATAACTCTCCATATTCTTGCAATTTTTGTCCAAAAGGAAAAGGCTTGCTGTCGTACAAGGTTAGCAGCAACATTTGGTGACAGATATGGGATTTCCCATAAAGCCCAGCTCATTGGCTATCTAGCTAGCTTTGTTTGACCCAGATTGGTGCTTATTTGACAAAGTTACAGTCAATCAAGTGAAGACCGCCAGTACCATCAGCACGCCATGAAGGTGTCGCTCACTGACCAAATTTGGTGTCCTTTGGCTATACTACACTCCAAATGATATAGTGAAGTCTGGTTACATTCTAGGATCTCCGAGGAATAAATATGAAAGTAATTTGACTTATTGAAACAACGTTTAGTATTAGATTTTCACCAATTCCTTTCTTTGCAAATTGAACGAGTGGAAATACAAAATCGATCATAAATGCTAAATGGACAAGTTAGGATATGAAAACGGATTTTATCTATCAAAACAACACTTCATGTTATCTCTGGGACCCTTGGGATGATAAATAAGAGCAAGATTTCAGAATTTAAGTACACATTTCACCTTCAGAAGTGATTTTATCAAACCTACAGTGGTGAAAAAAAAAGTGTTTTGTTGTTTGGAGCTCTCCTCAAACAATAGCACAGCATTTATTCACAGTAGCTACAGTAAAATGGACAATGCAGTTATATTAACAATAATTTCAGCTTTCAGCCGATATAAGACACTTCTATGTACCGACGTGTTGTTTCTCTAAAATCTGCGATCGTGACACAGGGCGCTGCATGATTTACAATTGCCTATCCATTATTAACAACAGAGGTGGTGTTCATTAATGCTGTAAAACCAAAAAGCACATACTGGCATTTTAATATAACTTTATTGAGTGATGCTCACTTCAGGAAAGGTTATAGTTTTTTCTGGGAGAGGTGGAGAGGTTTCTGGGAGAGGTGGAGAGGTTTCTGGGAGAGGTGGAGGTCTGAAAAATGTCAGTTTTGTATCCCTTCAACAGTGGTGGGATATAGGGAAAATCCAGATTCAACAATTCTGTAATCAGTACACGATGAATATCACCAGAGACATCACCAGATCAATGAATGCCCTAGAGTCTGAAGTAGTGGAACTCCTGACCTTGGTTGAGACCACAGGTGATTGAGGCATACTCAAGTTCTTATGAGAAAAACGCTGCATTGGCAGACCTGCTTGGTATCAGAGCACAGGGGGCAATGGTGAGAAGTAAGTTTCCGGGAATCTCTGAAATAGATGACTCATCCACATTTTTCTTTGGTTCAGAGAAAAATAATTGACAAAGAAGAATTATTAATTGCCTTAAACAGCTGTTGAACAAGAGCTCACTAGCCCTAGTGAAACTAGAAAGAGGGCAGTATAATTCTATGCTCTACAAGTGTGAGTACAAAGAGGATAAAACAGTGACACAGCAGTTCCTTGATGGGCTCCCACAGGTGGCTGTAGAAGCTCAGGTCGAGCTAGAGTAACCATTGTCTTTGCAGGAGCATTAAAAGGCATGGAAAATGGAAGGGCACCAGGCATTGATGGGCTTCACGTTGACTTTTTAAAGTCTTTTGGGGCCATGTTGGGAGAGGATTGGCTAGCAGTAGTTAACGATAGTTTGACCGGAGGGTTACTACTGATAAGCAGCAGGACGGCTGTCCTCACCCTACTGCCAAAAGAAGTGTGACCCGAGGGAGGTGAAGAACTGGAGGCCAATGGCTTTATCGTGCACTGATTATATACACCTGTCCAAGGCTTTGTCCAACAGGCTGAGGGAGGTGATAGGGCAAATCATACATATGGACAAGTCCTACTGTGTTCCCGGCAGGCAGATAAGGGATAACATTTCTCTGATTCAGGATTTTTTGGCCATCTCTAGGGCTATTGGGTTGGATGCTGGTCTAATTTCAATTGATCAGGAAAAGGTATTTGACCGAGTTGTACCTCAATACACCATTGAAGCGTTTGGTTTCATCTCTGGTTTTATTGCCATGATCAGGGTGATCAGGTTATATGCTGACATTGAAAGTGTACTGAAGGTTAACGGTGGCTTGAGTGCTCCTATAAAAGTGTGTAGAGGTATTAGGCAGGGGTGTTTTTTGTCCGGAATGTTACATGCCATCGCTATAGAGCCAATACTAAATAGCATTAGATGTCGCATTGAAGGTGTGTACCTTTCAGAGGATATTCCTCCCTATTCGTCTCTCACACTATGCTGACAATGTAGTTATTTTAGCGAAAAATCTAAAAGTGGTGAATAGTTTGTGTCTTTTGTTGATTGCTTTTAAGTATCTTGGAGTGTACCTAGGGGAAGAGGGGACTAGGGACAAAAATTGGAGTGGGGTGCTTGAAATGGTGGAAGGGAGGATGAGGAGATGGAGTTGGTTGTTATCTCATATGTCATACAGGAGGCACACTATTATTGTTCACAATGTGGTTGTTTCTGCACTTTGGCATCGGTTGTCATGTTTAGAGCCACCATCTGGCCTTCTGGCGAAAATACAGGAGATTGTTGTAGATTTATTTTGGGATAAATATTGTTGGGTTCCAGGAAGTGTTATGTATTTGTCAAAAGAGGGGGGGGGGGGGGGGGGGGGGGTGGCAGGTCTCCTATTACAGCAGGTCGGTTTAAAGAAGGCTTTGTGTTTGGTTGATAGTAGCCAGATTTCTAGGGAGGGTGTACTTCTGTTTTAGAGAGGCCTTCTTAGGGTTTCAAGCCTGATGAAGGTGTCCAAATGCACTCCAGTGGAGTCAGTGCATTGGCTGCTGGAGGAACCTCTGGTGTATTTTGGGGCAAGACTGGATTGCACAACTGCAGCTGTTCCACATTTCTCCAAGATTCTGGGAAAGGGCAAAACCATCACCCTAAAACAGTTCATGGTGGCTGAACATTTGGGGGTGAGGTTGGAAAGGAAAGTCGGACAACTGCTGGGAAGATGCAGGAAGGCTCTGTCAGTAGAAGAGTGGTTTATGCTTAATAGTCACAAGTAGAAGGTACAAGATGAAAATGTCCCATTTCCAAGACCAGGGACTACACCCAAATATCCCAGAGTCAGAAAGCAAGGCATTATTACTAGATTTGAGAGGGTTGGAAGAGGTACATTTGGATGAGGTGAATGGGAACGACTTACAGTTGAAGTCGGAAGTTTACATACACTTAGGTTGTAGTCATTAACCTCTTGAAGCTAGGGGGCACTATTTTTATGTTTGGAAAAATAACGTTCCCAAAGTAAACAGCCTATTTCTCGGGACCAGATGCTAGAATATGCATATAATTGACAGATTGGGATAGAAAACACTCTAAAGTTTCCAAAACTGTCAAAATATTGTCTGTGAGTATAACAGAACTGATATTGCAGGCGAAACCCTGAGGAAAATCCAATCAGGAAGTGCCTCTTATTTTGAAACCCTTCTGTTCCTATGCATGCCTATCCTCCAAAGGGGTATCAACCAGATTCCTTTTTCTATGGCTTCCCTAAACTGTCAACAGTCTTTAGACATAGTTTCAGGCTTTTATTTTGAAAAATGAGCGTGAAAGATCACATTGCGTAAGTGGATAGGTGAGGGCTCTTAGAGTGAGTTTTTGAGCAACTGAGTAAAGCCGCCATTGTTCCTCCCGCTGTTATTAAAAAACCTACACACTCAGTTGATATATTATCTATTTTAGATATTTTAAAAACTACCTGAGGAATGATTATAAAAAACATTTGACATGTTTCTGTGGACATTACGGAGACTATTTGGAATTTCCGTCTGCGTTGTCGTGACTGCTCTTTCCTGTGGATTTCTGAACATAACGCGACAAACAAACGGAAGTATTTTGGGGTATAAAAATAATCTTTATGGAACAAAAGGAACATTTGTAGTATAACTGGGACTCTCGTGAGTGAAAACATCCGAAGATCGTCAAAGGTAAACGGTTAATTTGATTGCTTTTCTGATTTTCGTGACCAAGCTTCCTGATGTTAAGTGTACATAATGCTATCCTAGGCTATCGTTAAACTTACACAAACGCTTGGATTGCTTTCACTGTAAAGCATAATTTCAAAATCTGAGACGACAGGTTGATTAACAAAAGGCTAAACTGTGTTTTGCAGTATTGCACTTGTGATTTCACGAATATTAATATTTTTTTGTAATATTTTTTGACCATTGCGCTATGCTAATTAGTGTAGTTGATGACAATTCTCCCGGATCCGGGATGGGTAGTTCTAAGAGTTAAGCATCTCCAATCCAAAATTAAATCTAGAATTGGCTTCCTATTTCGCAACAAAGCTTCTTCTCTCATGCTGCAAACATACTCTCGTAAAACTGACCACCCTACCGATTCTCAACTTCGGCGATGTCATTTACAAAATAGCGTCCAACACTCTACTCAACAAATTGGATGCAGTCTATCACAGTGCCATCCATTTTGTCACCAAAGCCCCATATACTGCTCACCACTTCGACCTGTATGCTCTCGTTGGCTGGCCCTCGCTTCATACTCTTCGCCAAACCCACTGGCTCCAGGTAATCTACAAGTCTCTGCTAGGTAAAGCCCCGCCTTATCTTAGCTCACTGGTCACCATAGCAGCACACACCCGCTCCAGCAGGTATATCTCACTATACACGCGCTCCAGGAGGTATATCTCACTGGTCACTAGCCCCACCTGCTGGTTGCGCCCTCAAGAAAAACAACCTCAACGATCAAACCCCCACTATATGTGCTTAGTGACAGTGAGACAAGATAATCTTAAAACAACTAAACTAAACTAATCAATATATATATATATATATATATATGTATATATATATATGTATATCTGTATGTATGTATGTATGTATGTATGCATATACACACTGAAAACACCGAACACCGGGTGACAAAATGTCAGTCGTTCTCACAATCGCTCTTGCTTCCCGACTCTGACGAGAGAGATGAGAGAGAGAGCGAGAGAGAGTGAAAGAGGGAGAGAGAGAAAATAGAGAGAGAGAGAGAGAGAGACTGAAAGAGGGAGAGAGAGAAAAGAGAAAGAGTGTGTGTGTGTGTGTGTGTGTTTGCTCGCAGGAGGGACAGCGAGAGTGTGCAAATGTGGTGCAAGTGTGTGATCCCGCTACAAAGACGCTTGGGCCGGCTTAGGAAACTCAATTTGGCACAGTCACCATGAAGATTACCTGTGTCCAGACAGTTATTGCCTCACAGACAATAAGAACCCCATCACTCATGTTAAAGGTTAACGCACAGAAACAAGATGCCTCCGACAGGCAGGAAATAACCTGACAAAAGACCCACAGGGGAGAGGAGAGAGAGGGAGGAAGGGATGTCCTTAACCCCAAAACATCAGGTACCCTTACGACCTCCCATGACCTATAACCTCACCTCCCCCTACACTCCTCTCTGTAACCTTTCAATTCTACTTTCTTTCTCCTCCCTTCCTCTCAATCTCCAAGAACTATGTAGGTCCATTCAATGTGGAGGGACAATAGACTTTCATGTTGTGACAGGAAAAAAATTGAAAGGAAACATACTTTGAGAGATGATCAATGCACCTATGCATTATGCAATATCACTCCTATTAAACCCACAATGGAATGTTGCTGTGAGGTGGAATGTCCATCTATCCACTGTTATGACTGTATATTCTTTCTTCACCAGCATTCCTCTCCTCCTCTCACTATGGTCCTACTCCACCTCTTCTCTCATCAAGTCAGCTCATCTAGTCTAAAGTGCATGAGCAGTGTCTCAGCCAGAAGATACAGTCTCCGTGCGACACACACACACACACACACACACACACACACACACACACACACACACACACACACACACGCACACACACACACACACACACGCAGCATGCATAATCAATATGTCTTTCAGCGGCCTCCTGTTGTGAGTTGAATGTGAATAAACAGAGATCGATATGTGTGGACAGATGAATGGCTTTAAGGAGAGGTGAAGGATGGATGGATCCAGAGAAAGACAGAGAGCTTTATAACACCCAGACAGTGCATGTTGAGCAGGGCAAACAGGCTGGGCTGGGCCGGGCCTCTCTCCCACTCTACTCTCTCTCTCTCTCCTTTCTCTCAATTACATTTAATTTAAGGGCTTTATTGGCATGGGAAACATATGTTTACATTGCCAAAGCAAGTGAAATTGATTAAAAAAACAAAGTTAGCAGTGTGAGTGAATGGAAGTGGAACCAGACTGCAGTGCCTGATGTAAGGAAAAGGGTGGCGATTGCACCGGTGAGCGGTCAGGGGCTTGGGTCAACCGTGTGGTATGCGTGTGCTTGGTGTGCCATTAGACACGTTCTTGTAGATGAAGGAGGAGGACGAAGACGTAGGCTTCAATCATGGCAACGGAAATTTGGAGAAGGGTGAGTAGGAATAGGACGATAGCAGTGAGGGTTGCCACTGTTCTCCTATGGGTAGGAGGACAAAGAGTGCTGTTACCATTAGTTCAATTAGAGGTGGCCTGCTGTGAGATTGGCTGTCAATGGTACACTTAGAGCAGTGGTGTAAAGTACTTTAGTAAAAATACTTTAAAGTACTACGTAAGTAGTTTTATGGGTTATGTATACTTGACTTTACTATTTATATTTTAGTCAATTTTTACTTTTACTTCCCTGACACCCAAAAGTACTCGTTACATTTTTACAGGAAAATGGTCCAATTCACACACTTATCAAGAGAACGTCCCTGGTCATCCCTACTGCCTCTGATTTGGCAGACTCACTTAACACAAATGATTCATTTGTAAATATGAGTGTTGGAGTGTGCCCCTGGCTATCTGTCACTAAATAAAAAAGACAATTGTGCCATCTGGTTTGCATAATATAAGGAATTGTAAATTATTTAAACTTTTACTTTTGACACTTAAGTACATTTTAGAAATCTCAAACCAAATAATTTTTTACTTTTACTCAGACAGTATTTTAATGGGTGACTTACACTTTACATGAGTCATTTTCTATTAAGGTATCTTTACTTTTACTTAAGTATGACAATTTACCACTTTTTCCACCATGACCTAGAGCAAGGAGGCGGATAAAAATACTAATTGTTTTGTCTCTCTCTCTCTCATCAGAGTGCATGCTGGGAGTGAGTCGGGAAGCAGGAGCGATTGTGAGAACGACTGACATTTTTTCACTCTATTGGGTTTCGGTGTTTTCAGTGTATATACAGTTGAAGTCAGAAGTTTACATACACCTTAGCCAAATACATTTAAACTCAGTTTTTCACAATTCCTGACATTTAATCCCATCAACAATTCCCCAACTTCGGTCAGTTTTTTATTTATTTATCTGTTACTTTAGGTAGGTTGACTGAGAACATGTTCTCATTTGCAGCAACGACCTGGGGAATAGTTACAGGGGAGAGGAGTGGGATGAATGAGCCAATTGTAAACTGAAGATTATTAGGTGACCGTAATGGTTTGAGGGCCAGATTGGGAATTTAGCCAGGACACCGGGGTTAACACCCCTACTCTTACGATAAATGTCATGGGATCTTTAATGACCTCAGAGAGTCAGTTAGGATCACCACTCTATTTTAAGAATGTGAAATGTCAGAAAAATAGTAGAGAATGATTTATTTCAGCTTTTATTTCTTTCATCACATTCCCAGTGGGTCAGAAGTTTACATACACTCAATTACTATATGGTAGCATTGCCTTTCAACTGTTTAACTTCCTGACTGATGTCTTGAGATGTTGCTTCAATACATCCACAACATTTTCCTTCCTTCATGATGCCATCTATTTTGTGAAGTGCACAAGTCCCTCCTGCAGCAAAGCACCCCCACAACAAGATGCTGCCACCCCCATGCTTCACGGTTGGGATGGTGTTCTTCGGCTTGCAAGCCTCCCCCTTTTACCTCCAAACATAACGATGGTCATTATGGCCAAACCGTTCTATTTTTGTTTCATCAGACCAGTTTACATTTCTCCAAAAAGTATGATCTTTGTCCCCATGTGCAGTTGCAAACCATAGTCTGATGTTTTTATGGCGGTTTTGGAGCAGTGGCTTCTTCCTTGCTGAGCGGCCTTTCAGGTTATGTCGATAAAGGACTCGTTTTACTGTGAATATAGCTACTTTTGTACCTGTTTCCTCCAGCATCTTCACAAGGTCCTTTGCTGTTGTTCTGGGATTAATTTGCACTTTTCGTACCAAAGTGCGCTCATCTCTGGGAGACAGAACACGTCTCCTTCCTGAGCGGTATGGAGGCTGCTTGGTCCCAATGGTGTTTATACTTGCGTACTATTGTTTTTACAGATGAACGTACCTTCAGGCGTTTGGAAATTGCTCCTAAGGATGAACCAGACTTGTGGAGGTCAACCATTTTTTGGCTGATTTCTTTTGATTTTTCAAGGAAAGAGGCACTGAATTTGAAGGTTGGCCTTGAAATACATCGACAGGTCGACTGAAATTATGTCAATTAGCCTATCAGAAGCTTCTAAAGCCATGACATCATTTTCTGGAATTTTCCAACCTTTTTAAGGGCAAAGTCAACTTAATGGATGTAAACGTCTGACCCATTGGAATTGTGATACAGTGAATTATAAGTGAAATAATCTGTTCTGTAAACAATTGTTGGAAAAATTAGACTTGCCAAAACTATAGCTGGTTAAACTAAAACTATAGCTGGTTAACAAGAAATTTGTGGAGTGGTTGAAAAACTAGTTTTAATGACACCAACCAAAGTGTATGTAAACTTCCAACTTCAGTATATATTGATTAGGTTAGTCATTTTAAGGTTATATTTGTCTCATTGTCACTCAGCACGTATAGGAGTGGTGTGATAGTTGAGGTTGTTTTTCTTGAGAGCGCAACCAGCATGTGGGTGGTTGCTGGTTGCAATGGCCACTCGCTTGGGGTTAGGATTTGAAACACTTAGTCGGCGGCATGGAGTTAAGATTCCTGCTGGAAGAATGTAGTTTAGCAGTTGGCGCTATCATTGGGTATGATACTGTAGCATAAAATCAGCCTCTATGAATAGCGCTAAAGTGATATTCTTAGATTCCAATGAAAAAGTGAATCCGATAGTTGAGAGTGGTGTTGTATTTTGGTATTTCCTCTTGTGAATCGGCGAAGAAAGTTATACTATCTAACATGCCACCATTAGTTAAGTGATAAAGTGTTGGAGCGAAAGTTATCGCGTCATGGTCAACTTGTATCTACAATAAAAAAGCTTATTTTATGATGCAAATCTCCTTTGCTGAAACATGTCGTGTCTCACAGGAGACAATTGCACATGATTTCAAAGAGGAATACTGACAAACTAAATTTAGCATTCAGTTTTAAGATTGAAGGATTTCATCATGTGTTCTACGCTTCTACTGAATCAATTAAATGCTTTGGCTGTGGAAGAGAGGGGCATTTGGTACATTATTGTCCTGAGAACTAACGTGCAGATCCCGGTAGCAGCTCTAGCACTGGTGCAGCTAATTCACCACCTCAAAGGGATGAACATGCTAAGGGCTCAGGGGAAGGGAGAAGGTGGGCAGATGTGGTTTGAAAAGTAGGTGTGGTGAATCAGAGCAAAGAGGGAGGGGAAACAGCCGGTCAGATTGCGACTTGGGTCGCTATGTCGGTTCTGGAAAATGAAAATGTTGTTCAAGAGGAGATTGAAACAATGGAAAATTAAGGAGCTGTTTTCAAAGTACCGCGGAGTAAGAGGAATCATTTAAGGGGTGATGAAGGTTCTAATTCTAAGAGGAAGAGTGAAAATTGATACATCAGTTGAGGATTAACAGGTTTCCTCTGGGGAGGATAATGAGAGTGAGTCATCTGACGCATCACAACAAAATAGCGAGAGAAATGGGGTGGAAGGGAGGTATAGATTGAGAAGGTTTGACAAACGGGAAGAAATATAGGCAAGATTACAATGTAACAGGTGTTTTTTCTGAAAGTGATTTTGTTTGTTGAATCAGCAAAGGTTCTGATGTCAAACCCCCCCCCCCCCCCGTTATTTTTGACAAGTCCTGAAATCGCTCGACTTAAGAAAGTTGTCACAAGGGTGACAAGTGATTTCAATTCTCATGGAAACGAAAGAGTTCAGTTGCAGCTTTAATTCTGTGAAGACATGTGTTTTCTGTCGCTTCCTCTGTATTCTTTTCAACCATGCCGTTTTAAGATTTCTTCTTTAAACGTAAATGGGACGAGAGATTTAAAAAAGAGCCGTGGTGTATGACTTAATGAAGGGAAAGGGATGTGCCATTTTTCGTTTTCTACAAGAAATGCATAGTAACATTGAAAATGAAGTTAGTGGCAACAGGAAGGGGGGGGCAGTGGTGTGTAGTCACAAAAGCTATCCTGATATCAGAAGGATTTTTCCTTTGTCCTATGATGTTGAAGAGGTAGTTGAGGGGAGGTTGTTCAAAGTTAGAGTGTGGTATGAAAACATGTGTTTAATAAACGTATTTGCCCCAGTGGTGGCAGTTGAGAAGGTATGTTTTTTTAGAGACATTATCAAATACCATTGAGAAATGTAACTGAGGATGATTTGTTTCTTGCTGGGGATTTTAACTGCACAGATGAACTGTGTGATATTTGGCTGAGTCAAAATGGAGACACGAGACACTATACATCGGCCCATGGGAGAGAGTATATTAATATTGTATATTATCTACCTCACTTGCTTTGGCAATGTTAACACATGTTTCCCAATAAAGCCCCTTGAATTGAATTGAATTGAGAACACCATCTCTCTGATCAGGTTAGATAAGATGATAGTTTTGAGGATCAATCTCAAATCTCAAAACTTTTGAAACAATCTCTTGATCAGACTGATCAATCAGTCTATAAATCAAGTGGGATAAACCAAGTGGGAATTTCTGATCATTGTTTAACCTGTTGGATCTCTAGGGGCGCTATTTCATTTTTGGATAAAAAACTTTCCCGTTTTAAGCGCGATATTTTGTCACGAAAAGATGCTCGACTATGCATACAGTTTTTGAAAGAAAACACTCTGAAGTTTCCGAATCTGCAAAGATATTGTCTGTAAGTGCCCCAGAACTCATTCTACAGGCGAAACCAAGATGAAACGTCTAACAGGAAATGAGCAGAATTTCTGAAGCTCTGTTTTCTAATGTCTCCTTATATGGCTGTGAATGCGACAGGAATAAGCTTAGACCTTCTGCCGTTTCCCCAAGATGTCGGCAGCATTGTGACGCATTTGTAGGCATATCATTGGAAGATTGACCATAAGAGACTACATTTTCCAAGTGTCCGCCTGGTGTCCTGCGTCGAAATTGGTGCGCAAAGCCAGCTGCAAGTTTTTTTCCATTTGATTGAGAGGAGAAACCATGCTTCCACGAACGATATATCATCGAAGAGATATGTGAAAAACACCTTGAGGCTTGATTCTAAACCATGTTTGCCATGTTTTCAGTCGATATTATGGAGTTAATTTGGAAAAAAGTTCGCGTTTTGAGGACTGAATTTTCGGGGTTTTTTTGTAGCCAAATGTGATGTACAAAACGGAGCTATTTCTAATACACAAAGAATCTTTTTGGAAAAAACTGAGCATTTACTATCTAACTGAGAGTCTCCTCATTGAAAACATCCGAAGTTCTTCAAAGGTAAATTATTTTATTTTAAGGATTTTATGTTTTTGTTGAAATGTTGCGTGCTGGATGCTAACGCTAATGCTAACGCTAAATGCTACGCTAGCTAGCTACTTTTACACAAATGATTGTTTTCCTATGGTTGAGAAGCATATTTTGAAAATCTGAGATGACAGTGTTGTTTACAAAAGGCTAAGCTTGAGAGATGGCATATTTATTTCATTTCATTTGCGATTTTCATGAATAGTTAACGTTGCGTTATGGTAATGAGCTTGAGGCTGTAGTCACGATACCGGATCCGGGTTTGGGAGATCAGAGAGGTTAATTACATTCATTAATGCTGTAAAACCAAAAAGTGCACACTGGCATTTTAATATAGATTTATTGAGTGATGCTCACTTCAGGAAAGATTTGTATCCCTTCAACAGTGGTGGGATATAGGGAAAATCCAGATTCAACAATTCTGTAATCAGTACACGATGAATGTCACCAGAGACATCACCAGATCAATGAATGCCCTAGAGTCTGAAGTAGTGGAACTCCTGACCTTGGTTGAGACCACAGGTGATTGAGGCATACTCAAGTCCTCATGAGAAAAAAAAAGCTGAATTGGCAGACCTGCTTGGTATCAGAGCACAGGGGGCATTGGTGAGAAGTAAGTTTCAGGGAATCTCTAAAAGGGATGCCTCATCCACATTTTTCTTGGTTTAAAGAAATATAATTGACAAAGAAGAATTATGAATTGCCTCAAATCAGCTGTTGCACAAGAGCTCACTAGCCCTAGTAAAAAAAAAAGATGACAGTATAATTCTATGCTGAGCTCTACAAGTGTGAGTACAAAGAGGATGAGACAGTGACACAGCAGTTCCTTGATGGGCTCCCACAGGTGGCTGCAGAAGCTCAGGTCGAGTAACCATTGTCCTTGCAGGAGCATTAAAAGGCATGGAAAATGGAAGTGAGCTAGGCATTGATGTGCTTCACGTTGAGTTTTATAGTATTTTTGGGCTATGTTGGGAGAGGATTGGCTAGCAGTAGTTAACGATAGTTTGACCGGAGGGTTACTACTGATAAGCTGCAGGAGGGCTGTCCTCACCCTACTGCCAAAAGAAGTGTGACCCGAGGGAGGTGAAGAACTGGAAGCCGGTGGCTTAATTGTGCACTGATTATACGATCCTGTCTACGGCTTTGTCCAACAGGCTGAGGGTGGTGATGAGGCAAATCATACATACGAACCAGACCCACTGTGTTGCCGGCAGGCAGATAGGGATAACATTTCTCAGATTCTGGATTTTTTTGAACGTCTCTAGGGCTATTGGGTTGGATGCTGGTCTAATTTCAATTGATCAGGAAAAGGCATTAGACCGAGTTGAGCATCAATACTTATGGCGCACTTTTGAAGCATTTGGTTTCATCTCTGGTTTTATTGCCATGATCTAGGTGATATATGGTGACATTGAAAGTGTACTGAAGGTTAGCTTGAGTGCTCCTTTTAAAGTGTGTAGAGGTATTAGGCAGGGGTGTTCTTCATCAGGAATGTTATATGCCATCGCTATAGAAAGGGGGATTGCCTAGTCAATTGTACAACTGAATGCCTTCGACTGAAATGTGTTTTCCGTATTTAACCCAACCCCTCTGAATCAGAGAGTTGCGGGGTGCTGCCTTAATCGACGTTCACGGCACCCGGGGAACAATGGGTTACCTGCTTTGCTCAGATGCAGAATGCAAGATGTTCACCTTGTCAGCTCGGGTACTCAATCCAGCAACCTTTCGGTTACTGGCCCAGTGCTCTAACCACTAGGCTACCAGAGCCATTACTTAATAGCATTAGAAGTCGCATTGAAGGGGTGTACCTTTCAGAGGATATTCCTCCTATTTGTCTCTCATCCTATGCTGATGATGTAGTTATTTTAATGAAAAATCAAGCAGAGGTGGATAGTTTGAGTCTCATAGTTGATCTGTTTAGGGGAATATCCTCTGCAAAGGTAAATTGGGAAAAAAGTTGTGCTTTACAGATTAGAAAATGTTCTGGAGGGATCGTGGCTTTGCCAGTGGGGCTGGAATGGTGTAATGGAGGTTTTGAGTACCTTTAGTGTACCTAGGGGATGAGGGGACAATGAACAAAAAGTGGAGCGGGTGCTTGCTTGAAATGGTGGGAGGACGAGGAGATGCCGTTGGTTGTTATCTCGTATATCATTGTCAAAAGAGGATGAGGCACAAGGTCTTGTACATTTTGCTAGTAGTGCTGCTGCTTTCCGGTTTCAGTTTATTCAAAGGTTGCTTTATGGACGGGAAAATATGTTTTGTCGAGGGGTGGTAGGTCTTGTATTACATCAGGTCGGGGGATTAGGTTTAAAGAAGGCTTTATTTTTGGCTTATAGTAACCAGATTTCTAGGGATGGAGTAACTCCATTTTACAAAGGCCTTCTTAGGGGTTGGAGCATAATGAAGGTGTCCAGACACACTCCAGCAGAGTCTGTGCATTGGCTGGTGGAGGAACCTCTGGTGTATGGGGCAAGACTGGATTGTACAACTGCAGCTGTTCCACATTTCTCCAAGATTCTAGTGAAGGGCAAAATCATCACCTAAAACAGTTAATGGCCATGGCTAGGCCCACCTTAAAGGATGGAGGATGGGTGGCTGAACATTTGGGGGTGATGGATTGTCGGAAAACTCCTGGGAAGTTGCAGGAATGCTCTGTCAGTAGAAGAGTGGTTTATGCTTAATAGTCACAAGAAGAAGGTATAAGATGAAAATGTCCCATTTCCAAGACCAGGGATTTCACCCAATATCCCAGAGTCAGAAAAAAACATGTTGTTATTGGATTTGAGGGGGTTGGAAGAGGTGGGTTTGGATGAGGTGAATGGGAAGGACATATCATGGGTGTGTCAAGATAAATTGAAGAATAGAAAATGCAATCCCTGGAGGGAAGAACTGGGGCGTTGCTGACAAGGTAAAGCCAACATGGAGAGCGTTGTTCAAGCCAGCGTTACAAAAGTGCACTGGTGACAGGATGCAATTTTTTTATTTTGGGGTTTCAATATAGTAAGCAACGGAAAAGAAAATGTCAACTGTTACATTTTATTTTGGGACAAGCTAAGATGTCAATTTTTCTGAGTAGGAAACATAAAATAGACACGGGATACAGGCAGGATGTGAGATGTGTTTTTAAAGGATTAGTCAAAGCAAGAATAAAAGTGGATTTTTAGTTCTTCTCGGCTGTATAAGATCTCCCATTCTTTGAGAAGTGGGCTTATATGAAGGACCGGAAAATACTTGTTGATGCAATGAGTTGAATGTATTTATTCAATTTTTTATTTAAATAAATGTATTTGTATTTAGGAATGACACAATTTCTGAAAAAGCACAGTGTTCCTTAATTTGTGTTAATAATTGAGTATAAAATAAAGGCTTAATAAAAACAAAAAATATCGCTCTCTCTCTTGCTCTGCATGCTGGGTGTAACGTGCGTTGTTTGAAGGAGACCAAGGCTCCGGACTGGGGCGCCCGACCGGTCACACGCTCCCCACGGTAAGCACAGGGAGTTGGCTCAGGTCTAAACTGCGCCAATCTCCCTGTGTGCCATCCCCAAAATGTTTTGGAGCTGCTTCTCGGGCTTCCGTGCCGTGACCCCTTGTATAGTTGATGTTCCTCTAATTCCTTGTATCCTCGCCGGTCCGCTCTAGCTGTTTCTATCTCCTCCCTTGGACGGTGATCATCTCCAGCCTGCACCCAGGTCTTCCAGTATCTCCTCCCATGTCCACTCCTCCAGAAAACGCTGCTTGGTCTTTTTGTGGTGGGATCTTCTGTAACGTGCGTTGTTTGAAGGAGACCAAGGCGCAGAGTAATTTGTGGTCCTCATATTTATTTATTGTTCCGTAGGCTACAAGAGCTGTACAAAAACAAGATCCCACAACATAGGTGGGGAAAAAGGCTACCTAAGTATGATTCCCAATCAGAGACAACGATAGACAGCTGCCTCTGATTGGAAACCACCCTCGGCCTAACACCCCACATCACACCCTGACCTCACCAAATAGAGAAATAAAACGTCTCTCTAAGGTCAGGGCGTGTCACTGGGAGTGTCTGGAGTTAGATCGCCAGTGTTTTCTTTCTTGTTTTCTTTTCTTGGGGGTTTTCCTTTTTCTATGCGTGATTTTAAAACATTGTGGTAGAATTAGGTCTTTTGTATTTGTTATTGGAATTGCCCTGGTTTTGGTGTGTATGGCGACCCACATGGGGACGGTGACCCACATGGGAATGCCGTCCCTGGCACTTCGACAAGGCTTCAGATGTGTTACTGAAGTTACTGTCACCGTGGAGGAGTTTCTGGTTGCCGTAGGAGATAAAAAGGTAGGCCATGAAAATGTTGCCTATGCGTCACGGATGAATAAAGTGGCGGTGGTTTTTCTTAAAAAGAGCGTGTGACAGAGGAGAGTCAGGTGTCTGTGGCCACAGTTGAGGAGGATCGGGAGAAGGATATGGACATGACTGATATCCCTATTGATATGATACCAGCTGGTGACGACTCAGTTCACAATCTAGATGAGGTAAATGGGTTCCTGGACCAGACTTTTGGGAAATCTGTTAAATTGGCAAATTATTTTGATGTTGCTAAGTTTGTGAGGACAGCTGTGGTGTTACAGAAGACGGTGTGGTTTGACAAGTTGAGTGTGAAGAACCATTTCTGCTTGAGGAAATGTGTTACTGCTGTCACGGCAGCAAAAGGTAGTGGGAAATGTGGTAAGGTTAACAGAAAATTAAATCAATGATGATTATCATGCCTCATAGGGTGCTTTTTTTCTTCAGTTTTTCCTTCATATTTTCTATATGGAGGTACTAAGGGTAGGTTCTCTCAATATTAATAGGGGAAGGTACAGGAATAAGAGGGCTTGGGTATTAGAAGTAATAAAACAAAAAAGGCCTAATGTCGTTTTTCTACAGGAGATACATAGCGATGAGGCTAATGAGGATGACTGGGGTATGTGGTGGGAGGGGCAGCATATACTCAGTCATGGTACTGACTGTGGTATCTACAACAGAGATGGTCAAGGGACGGGTTTCATTGGTCAAGGCGGATGTTATTATGATTGTTTTTATGTTTATGCTCCTAATAGGGTACAGGGCGTATTTCTGTATTTTATCAAATGAAGGAAACCTTAAGACAGTGTGACCAAGAGGGGTGCATGGTTTGGGGGGGGGGTCGCACTGCTGAAGAACTTCACCTGCGGTCAGCTACTTGTCTGTCTGGTCTATAAACTGAGTTTGAGCTTTCTGATGTGTGGAGAAAGGCAACAGTGAGGCAGTACACATGGCTGAAAGGTAATAAAGATGGTGTCAGTGCAGCAAGGTTAGACAGGTTGTGTGTATCTGACCACTACTGTAGTAGGGTTGGAAGGTTAGACAGGTTGTGTGTATCTGACCACTACTGTAGTAGGGTTGGAAGGTTAGACAGGTTGTATGTATCTGATCACTACTGTAGTAGGGTTGGAAGGTTAGACAGGTTGTGTGTATCTGATCACTACTGTAGTAGGGTTGGAAGGTTAGACAGGTTGTGTGTATCTGACCACTACTGTAGTAGGGTTGGAAGGTTAGACAGGTTTTGTGTATCTGACCACTACTGTAGTAGGGTTGGAAGGTTAGACAGGTTGTATGTATCTGACCACTACTGTAGTAGGGTTGGAAGGTTAGACAGGTTGTATGTATCTGACCACTACTGTAGTAGGGTTGGAAGGTTAGACAGGTTGTATGTATCTGACCACTACTGTAGTAGGGTTGGAAGGTTAGACAGGTTGTGTGTATCTGACCACTACTGTAGTAGGGTTGGAAGGTTAGACAGGTTGTATGTATCTGACCACTACTGTAGTAGGGTTGGAAGGTTAGACAGGTTGTGTGTATCTGACCACTACTGTAGTAGGGTTGGAAGGTTAGACAGGTTGTGTGTATCTGACCACTACTGTAGTAGGGTTGGAAGGTTAGACAGGTTGTATGTATCTGACCACTACTGTAGTAGGGTTAGAAGGTTAGACAGGTTGTGTGTATCTGACCACTACTGTAGTAGGGTTGGAAGGTTAGACAGGTTGTGTGTATCTGACCACTACTGTAGTAGGGTTGGAAGGTTAGACAGGTTGTGTGTATCTGACCACTACTGTAGTAGGGTTGGAAGGTTGGACAGGTTGTGTGTATCTGACCACTACTGTAGTAGGGTTGGAAGGTTAGACAGGTTGTGTGTATCTGACCACTACTGTAGTAGGGTTGGAAGGTTAGACAGGTTGTGTGTATCTGACCACTACTGTGGTAGGGTTGGAAGGTTAGACAGGTTGTATATATCTGACCACTACTGTGGTAGGGTTGGAAGGTTAGATAGGTTGTATGTAATTGACCACTACTGTAGTAGGGTTGGAAGGTTAGACAGGTTGTATGTATCTGATCACTACTGTGGTAGGGTTGGAAGGTTAGATAGGTTGTATGTATCTGACCACTACTGTAGTAGGGTTGGAAGGTTAGACAGGTTGTGTGTATCTGACCACTACTGTGGTAGGGTTGGAAGGTTAGACAGGTTGTATGTATCTGATCACTACTGTAGTAGGTTTGGAAGGTTAGACAGGTTGTGTGTATCTGACCACTACTGTAGTAGGGTTGGAAGGTTAGACAGGTTGTGTGTATCTGACCACTACTGTAGTAGGGTTGGAAGGTTAGACAGGTTGTGTGTATCTGACCACTACTGTAGTAGGGTTGGAAGGTTAGACAGGTTGTGTGTATCTGACCACTACTGTAGTAGGGTTGGAAGGTTAGACAGGTTGTATATATCTGACCACTACTGTAGTAGGGTTGGAAGGTTAGACAGGTTGTGTGTCTCTGACCACTACTGTAGTAGGGTTGGAAGGTTAGACAGGTTGTATGTATCTGACCACTACTGTAGTAGGGTTGGAAGGTTAGACAGGTTGTGTGTATCTGACCACTACTGTAGTAGGGTTGGAAGGTTAGACAGGTTGTGTGTATCTGACCACTACTGTAGTAGGGTTGGAAGGTTAGACAGGTTGTGTGTATCTGACCACTACTGTAGTAGGGTTGGAAGGTTAGACAGGTTGTATGTATCTGACCACTACTGTAGTAGGGTTGGAAGGTTAGACAGGTTGTATGTATCTGACCACTACTGTGGTAGAGTTGGAAGGTTAGATAGGTTGTATGTATCTGACCACTACTGTAGTAGGGTTGGAAGGTTAGACAGGTTGTGTGTATCTGACCACTACTGTGGTAGGGTTGGAAGGTTAGACAGGTTGTATGTATCTGATCACTACTGTAGTAGGTTTGGAAGGTTAGACAGGTTGTATGTATCTGACCACTACTGTGGTAGGGTTGGAAGGTTAGACAGGTTGTATATATCTGACCACTACTGTAATAGGGTTGGAAGGTTAGACAGGTTGTGTGTATCTGACCACTACTGTGGTAGGGTTGGAAGGTTAGACAGGTTGTGTGTATCTGACCACTACTGTAGTAGGGTTAGAAGGTTAGACAGGTTGTATGTATCTGACCACTAATGTGGTAGGGTTGGAAGGTTAGACAGGTTGTATGTATCTGACCACTACTGTAGTAGGGTTGGAAGGTTAGACAGGTTGTGTGTATCTGACCACTACTGTAGTAGGGTTGGAAGGTTAGACAGGTTGTATATATCTGACCACTACTGTAGTAGGGTTGGAAGGTTAGACAGGTTGTGTGTATCTGACCACTACTGTAGTAGGGTTGGAAGGTTAGACAGGTTGTGTGTATCTGACCACTACTGTAGTAGGGTTGGAAGTTTAGACAGGTGGTGTGTATCTGACCACTACTGTAGTAGGGTTGGAAGGTTAGACAGGTTGTGTGTATCTGACCACTACTGTGGTAGGGTTGGAAGGTTAGACAGGTTGTGTGTATCTGACCACTACTGTAGTAGGGTTGGAAGGTTAGACAGGTTTTGTGTATCTGACCACTACTGTAGTAGGGTTGGAAGGTTAGACAGGTTGTATGTATCTGACCACTACTGTAGTAGGGTTGGAAGGTTAGACAGGTTGTATGTATCTGATCACTACTGTAGTAGGGTTGGAAGGTTAGACAGGTTTTGTGTATCTGACCACTACTGTAGTAGGGTTGGAAGGTTAGACAGGTTGTGTGTATCTGACCACTACTGTGGTAGGGTTGGAAGGTTAGACAGGTTGTATGTATCTGACCACTACTGTGGTAGGGTTGGAAGGTTAGACAGGTTGTATGTATCTGATCACTACTGTAGTAGGGTTGGAAGGTTAGACAGGTTGTATGTATCTGACCACTACTGCAGTAGGGTTGGAAGGTTAGACAGGTTGTATGTATCTGATCACTACTGTAGTAGGGTTGGAAGGTTAGACAGGTTGTGTGTATCTGACCACTACTGTAGTAGGGTTGGAAGATTAGACAGGTTGTATGTATCTGACCACTACTGTGGTAGAGTTGGAAGGAGTGACATTACTCCTGTAGGTTTTTCTGATCACCATATTGCTACTGTCGCTATGCACTTGTCCTGTCCTCGAATGTCATCACCTTATTAGTATTTTAATGTTAAGTTATTACATGACGGCATGTTGTGTGAAAAGTTTTTGTTTTGGGGGAAATGGAGGGTTATTAAATTACATTTTAAGTCCTTGAGACAATGGTGGAGGTTGGGAAGGCCCAAGTACATGTGTTTTGTCAACAGTATACTGCTCTGTCTAGTGCTGAAGTTAAAGAGACTCTCACATCTATTGAATTGAAGTTGCTAACTCAGAATGACCCCGGACTAGTCATGAACTTACAGGACAAGAGACATGAACTGAGGTCGTTTCTACATGATAGAGTGAAGGGTTCCTTGATTAGGTCTGACTTTGCTACCCTCAAGGATATGGATGCTCCTAGCGCTTTTTTAAACGTAGGACAGTCGACATTGCAACGCAAACAGATGGTCTGCCTTCGTCTCCCTGATGGGAAGGTGACCACGGATGACAGTGAAATGCGCCAACATGCCGTGGATTTCTATTCTGCCCTCAACAAGGCGGAGGATTGTGATCCTCTGTGTGCTGAACGGTTGTTTCATGGCCTTCCTCAATTTGGACCTGAGCAGAGAGCTGCTTTGGACTCTGGCATTACTCTGCAGTAGCTGTCCACTGCATTTATGCAGCTCTCATCAGGCCGAGCCCCTGGCATCGATGGTTTACCATCTGATTTCTATAAGGGGGTTTATTGGGGAGGGTTTTTATGAAGTGGTGTGTGAATCTTTTCATGATGGTTCTCTTCCTGTATCCTGTCAATGTGCTGTGCTTTCATTGTAACCAAAAAAGGGGGGATTTGGCACCTTTTAAAAAACTGGTGACCTCTTGCATTGCTGTGTGCAGAATAAAATATTACATTTAAGTGTCTCTCAAATCAATCAATCAATCAATCAAATGTATTTATAAAGCCCTTTTTACATCAGCCGATGTCACAAAGTGCTGTACAGAAATGCAGCCTAAAACCCCAAACAGCAAGCAATGCAGATAGAAGCATGGTGGTTAGGAAAAACTCCCAAGAAAGGCCAGAACCTAGGAAGAAACCTAGAGAGGAACCAGGCTCTGAGGGGTGGCCAGTCCTCCTCTGGCTATGCCGGGTGAGGAGATAACAGAACATGGTCAAGAAGTTCAAACATTCATAGATGACCAGCAAGGTCAGATAATAAAAATCACAGTGGTTGTAGAGGGTGCAGCAGCTTAGGCCCTCCGGAGTAAATGTCAGTTGGCTTTTCATAGCCGATCATTCAGAGTTAATTCAGAGTTAGAGACAGCAGGCGCAGTAGAGAGAGAGTCCGAAACAGCAGGTCTAGGACAAGGAAACACGTCCAGTGAACAGGTCAGGGTTCCATAGCCGTAGGCAGAACTGTTGAAGCAGGAGCAGCAGCATGACCAGGTGGACTGGGGATGGCAAGGAGTCATCAGGCCAGGTAGTCCTGAGGCATGGTCCTAGGGCTCAGGTCCTCCAAGAGAAGAGAGAGAGAAAGAGAGAGAGAAGATAGATAAAGAGAGACAGAATTAGAGGGAGCATACTTAAATTCACAAAGGACACCGAGAAATAGAGAGAGAAATACTCCAGATATCACAGACTGACCCTAGCCCCCCGACACATAAACTATTGCAGCATAAATACTGGAGGCTGAGACAGGAGGGGTCAGGATACCCCCAGACAGGGCTAAAGCACAGCCCACACACCACTAGAGAGATGTCTTCAACCACCAACCTACTACCCTGAGTCAAGGCCAAGTATAGCCACAAAGATCTCCCACACGGCACAAACTCGAGGGGGGCGCAAACCCGGACAGGAAGATCACGTCAGTGACTCAACCCAGTCAAGTGACGCACACCTCCTAGGGACGGCATGGAAGAGCACCAGTAAGCCAGCAACTCAGCCCCCGTAATAGGGTTACGGGGGCTGTATGTGCAAAGTTTTAGACTGATCCAATGAACCATTGCATTCCTGTTCAAAATGTTGTATCAAGACAACCCAAATGTGCCTAATTTGTTTATTAATAACTTTTCATGTTCAAAATTGTGCACTCTCCTCAAACAACAGCATGGTATTATTTCACTGTAATAGCGCCTGTAAATTTAACAGTGCTGTTAGATTAACAAGAATTTCTGCCAATATCAGATATGTCTATGTCCTGGGAAATGTTCTTGTTACGTACAACCTCATGCTATTCGCATTAGCCTACATTAGCTCAAATGTCCTGTGGAAGGGACACCGATCCCGAAGAAGTTCAGGTTCTCTCAAACGCTCTGAAGGTGTATCAGGGGGCCTCCTCAGCTAGAGTTAATTGGGAAAAGAGTGAATCACTGTGGGCAGGTCAGCTTCAAATAGGGTCCACTCCACGTTTATCAAGGGAGCTTCAGTGGGGCAAAGACTTTGGTTTTGTTTCTAGGCTCTGATGTCTTTCTAAAAAGAACTGGAAGGGTGTAGTGGAGAAGGTGTGTGCCAGATTGTCTATGTGGAAATGGGTGCTACCCCTGCTGTCTTATAGGGGAAGGGTGCTGGTAGCCAATAACCTACCGCCTCTACCCTGTGGCACAGACTAATGATTTTACAGCCACCAGGGGTCTGATACAAGATCTTCAGAGGACCCTTGTCAATTCCTTCTGGTCTGGACAACATTGCATTAAAGCTGCAGCCCTGTACCTGCCACTGCATGAGGGTGGGCAAGGTCTGGTGGACATTTCATCTAGGATCATGGCTTTCCGGCTTCAAGCAGCCCAGAGACTATTGTACAGTGACGGTTCTAGCTGGGTCGATAAAGCCTACACATTGATGAGGAGTGCGGGCTGTTTGGGCTTAGACAAGTACCTTTTCCTCTTGAAGCGAGAGGGGGTGATTTGTCTGGACTGACTCCATTCTGTGAGTTTGTTATGCAGTCTTGGAGAGTTTTCGACATGTCCCGTAAGGCTGGCACCCCACCAGGGATGTGGCTTTTTGAAGTGCCTCTTTCTCATAACACTGTCATCCAGTCCCGTGTTATGGGTTCAGCCAGCCTACATTGTTGCCTGTTAGGTGTGGAGTGTACCGAGCTGGGTCATCTGATGCGGAAAGGAAGAAGATCGTTGGAGGAGCTGGGAGAAAGAGTGGGGATCCGATCGTCTCGCCTACTGAGGAAGGTTGTAGCTGAGGTCTGCGATTCCTTGCCATTACTTTATCGGCAGTATGTGACTGATACTTCCAATTCTGATCGGTGGATGGAGGGTCTGGATTATGTGTTCCCTGCGCTGAATGTTAGTGGTGCGGCGGAGGCATTAGATGAGGACGTGGGGATGCTGCTTTCCTACGATACCCCGGAGATGGGGGAGTTCATGGCAGTGGGAAAGAGCCCATGTACATAATATGTGTAAAAGTGTCCCATGCTTCTTCACTGGAAGGGGTAAAATTGACGAGGTGGGCGGGTGTGTTTGGTCCAGGTGCTTCCTCAAAAGCCTGTTGGCGGTCTTTATATAAACTGCCGATTGATAAGAGGACATCTGACCTCCAATGGAGGATAGTTTACGGAGCTATAGCCACCAACATGCATCTGGTACACCTTGCTCCTACTGTTGGGGAGGGATATCTGGCACATCTGTTTTTACAATGTCCCAGGTTGGTCGGGATGATTGACCTGCTCACCAGTTGGTTCTCAGCTCTGGGAGAAGTTTTCTCTTCCCAGCTGTTTATATTTTGGCCAAAATACAGGTTTAGTCTGAGGGGTGTAGTTCTCTTGCTTAACTTTGTGTCAGGGGCAGCTAAATTAGCAGCTTGGAAGACACGAAAGAACAGTATTCAGGGACAGGGGTCTGTGGATGTGGTGGGAATGCTGGAGGGGATGTTGGTAGCGTTTGCCCATTACAAAATGGTTAATTACATTGGGCTGTTTATGAATATATGAGGTATTTAGAGGCTGTTGTGTTAATGTGAAGAAAGATCTGGACAGGACCTGGTGGAACCGGTAGAGTAGGTTGGCTGCATTCCGATTAAAGGCGTGGTAGAGACTGCTGCACCATACTGATGTCGGCTGGAGGTAACCTGCATGCGCGCTGCTGAGGAGAGCTGGCGGATTAGGGTTGGACCGGCAGCTGATCCTCATGAAGCTGGAGAGGCTGAGTAGAGCAGGTCTCTCAAATTTTTTACTCTGCGGTGCTGAGGACCTGGCAGCTACTAAGGCCCACATGAGAAGGGGGTGTGAAGCCTGGGTTGTGGGTGTTAGAGAGCCTATCTTCCACAACCCAGCCATCCTTTTGAAATCGGTTCAGTTGGCCACCCTGCAGAGGCTAATGATTGCAGCTGGTTTACTAAGGCTGGGTGACCTGCGGCTGCTGGGGGAGGAGGGGTGGAAAACTCTGGAAGTCATGGCACAACAAACATGACTAACATCTCTTAGGCTGCTGGAGAGATTCATGGGGGAGGTGAAGGAGGCACTGTCTGAGCAGGTGAGGGGAGTTTTTGGGTGAGAGGTAATTCCCTTTACAACCTCTGCATTAACATGAGGAACGTTAGGAGCCTAACAGGAGTGAATGCACATCAGTGGCAGGGGGTATGTGGGGCGGAGAGTATGGTGGGTTTTAGAAGGGGCTCTACAAACCCCCAGTACCAAAGAGGTCAGGGGACCTCCAGTGGAGGGTTCTTCATGGAGCCCTAGCCACTAACAGTTGTTTGGCACGGGTCGACCCGGGAGTCGGACAGGGGTGTCCTTTCTGTGTCATGAGGGAAACTGTGCATCATGTGTTTGCAGTGTGCGCCAACAGAATTAATGTCTATGTTGGAATGTCAGTGTGAGAGGTTGGGGGTGGAGTTTAATGTCGGGATGTGTGGAGATGTTTCAGGAGATGTGGTGTGTCGGGGATTAGGGCTAGGATTAGGGGGAGGGGGGTGTCTGTACAGCTGAAGAAGATGGGTTGGATTTACGGTTTGGGTTTTTGTGATGTGTGGTGTTGTTTTGTATCGTGCGGTAGAGGACAAGGTGAGTATGCAGCACAGTGGATATTTGTATTTTAAAGGCGAGTGGGGGGTGGTGAGGTTTTAATGAAATGAAATGAGGAAGTTCGGGCGGCGTTCGGCGGTCGGCATCGCCGGTGTTGTAGCCATCATCGATCCACTTTTCATTATCCATTTGTTATGTCTTGTCTTCCCACACACCTGGTTTCAATTCCCTCATTACATGTTGTGTATTTAACCCACTGTTCCCCCCATGTCCTCGTCCGGAATTGTTTATTGTAAGTGCCTGTGCACGTTTATCTGGTGTACGACGGGTTTTGTACCCATTGATTGTTTGTTCTGGATGCCGGTGGTTTTATGTATTAAACTGTTCCTTTGTAAACCCAGTTTTTGCTCTCCTTCTCCTGACTTCCCTGCCGCCAGTACGCACCCCTTACACTCTTACACTCTTACACTCTTACATTCTCTCTCCCTCTCTCTTTCTCTCTTTTTGTTTATTTCTTTATTTATATTCTACTCTCTCATCTCTCTCTCTTCTCTCTCTTCTCTCTCTTCTCTCTTTCTCTCTCATCTCTCTCTCTCTCCCCCTCTCTCTCTCTCTTCCTGTCTCTATATCTCTTTATATTCTACCCTCTCTCTCTCTCACTCTCTCTCGCTCTCTCTCACTTTTTGTTTATGTATGTATTTCTATTCTACTCTCTCCTCTCTCTCCCCCTTCTCTCCCTCTTTCTCTCTCTCTCTCCAATGACAGTCACATCCTGCTTTCATACACTTCCTGTGAAAGGCCACTACCCTTCTTCACAACCAGAGAAAACCCTGTTGATTAAAACCTCTGACACACACACACACACAAGCCCTGAGCCCTGACATTTGAGTGTGTTTTTCTGCAGTGGGTCTCCGCTGTGCGTCCGTCTCCATCACCTCAACACAATGGGGACGCCTGTGACACATCAGTGAGAAGAGCCAGCGCGCTAATCGATAGCATCTGCAGCGCTGAGCGGCACGGGGCAGATAGAGTCACTGACTCACAAACACTGTCACTGTAACTGTCAACGGCCCGGTGACACGAAGCAGCTCAGTACAACTCTACCTCAACAGAGTCTGGTGATGTCTGAAGACTACCTAGAGAGTCAGGCTAATGGGGGAATTTAAGATCACTAGTGTATAGGGCGCTATTATAGTGCAGAGGTTCACTTTTGTGGGGAACTGGGGCTGGGGGAGAATGGGGGGTTTGTAGAGCTGAAGTTAAGGCACTGGGGTAGTGAATAAAAAATGGATGTTGGATATGCTATGTTTGGCATTATAAACCAGTTGTTTGTATCCTGAATGCTGATTGGCTAAAACAGACACCTTAATGACAGTCATATGCTTTGGCAATGTTAACACATGTTTCCCATGCCAATAAAGCCCCTTGAATTGAATTGAATTGGTTCACCGCAAGTGTTCACATTACTGTGTACTAATGGCCAGGGCATACAAAGAGCTCTGTGAAGGCTGTCACTTTGAAGCAGGCGGCTTCGGCAAGGTGGCTCGGTCACACTAAAGCATAACCATATGGTATGTACATCAAATCAAATCAAATTGAATGTATTTACATAGCCCTTCGTACATCAGCTGATATCTCAAAGTGCTATACAGAAACCCAGCCTAAAACCCCAAACAGCAAGCAATGCAGGTGTAGAAGCACGGTGGCTAGGAAAAACTCCCTAGAAAGGCCAAAACCAGGAACCAGGCTATGTGGGGTGGCCAGTCCTCTTCTGGCTGTGCCGGGTGGAGATTATAACAGAACATGGCCAAGATGTTCAAATGTTCATAAATGACCAGCATGGTCGAATAATAATAAGGCAGAACAGTTGAAACTGGAGCAGCAGCACGGCCAGGTGGACTGGGAACAGCAAGGAGTCATCATGTCAGGTAGTCCTGGGGCATGGTCCTAGGGCTCAGGTCCTCCGAGAGAGAGAAATAAAGAGAGAAAGAGAGAATTAGAGAAAGCACACTTAAATTCACACAGGACACCGAATAGGACAGGAGAAGTACTCCAGATATGACAAACTGACCCTAGCCCCCCGACACATAAACTACTGCAGCATAAATACTGGAGGCTGAGACAGGAGGGGTCAGGAAACACTGTGGCCCCATCCGAGGACACCCCCGGACAGGGCCAAACAGGAGGGATATAACCCCACCCACTTTGCCAAAGCACAGCCCCCACACCACTAGAGGGATATCTTCAACCACCAACTTACCATCCTGAGACAAGGCTGAGTATAGCCCACAAAGATCTCCGTCATGGCACAACCCAAGGGGGGGCACCAACCCAGAAAGGATGACCACATCAGTGAATCAACCCACTCAGGTGATGCACCTCTTCCAGGGACGGCATGAGAGAGCCCCAGTAAGCCAGTGACTCAGCCCCCGTAGTAGGGTTAGAGGCAGAGAATCCCAGTGGAAAGAGGGGAACCGGCCAGGCAGAGACAGCAAGGGCGGTTCGTTGCTCCAGAGCCTTTCCCGTTCACCTTCACACTCCTGGGCCAGACTACACTCAATCATATGACCCACTGAAGAGATAAGTCTTCAGTAAAGACTTAAAGGTTGAGACCGAGTTTGCATCTCTGACATGGGTAGGCAGACCGTTCCATAAAAATTGAGCTCTATAGGAGAAAGCCCTGCCTCCAGAAGGCACAGCTGTCCTTTCCCTGACTCGCTGACTGCGCTTTGACGGGCTGGGGTGCTCCAAAACCATGTTCCAGTCCACCACACACACACACACACACACACACACACACACACACACCAGTTACATACTCCACTGGAGAATGGGAGGAAAGTTTCGAGGGGAATGGGGAAAACAGAACAGCGTACTGTATGACTGTATTGGTAAAGACACATTAAGTGCATTTTCAATCAGTAATTGAATGACCTGCTAAACAATCACCATAGAGAGAGAATTCTAATGTCCCTTCAACTGAGACATGCTTTGATGTGTTGGTCAGTACTAACCCTGGCAGAGAGAGAGGGGGGAGATAGAGTGGGGGGAGAGGAGAGAGAAAGGGGAGAGAGAGGGGGGGGGGGGGGCGAGAGAGAGGGGGGAGAGAGAGAGAGGGAGGGGGGGGGGATTCTACCGTTCCTTCAACTAAGACATACTTTAATGTGCTGGTCAGTACTAACCCTGGCAGAGAGAGAGGGGGGAGAGATAGAGAGTGGGGGGAGAGGGGGGAGAAAGTGAGTGAGTGAGAGAGAGAGAGAGAGAGAGAGAGAGAGAGAGATAGAGAGAGGGAGAGAGAGGAGAGAGAGCGAGAGAGAGGGGGAAGAGAGAGAGAGAGAAAATGAGTGTGTGTGTGTGTGTGTGTGTGTGTGTGTGTGTGTGTGTGTGTGTGTGTGTGTGTGTGTGTGTGTGTGTGTGTGTGTGTGTGTGTGTGTGTGGTGGACTGGAACATGGTTTTGGAGCACCCCAGTTGGAGCACCCCAGCCCGTCAAAGCGCAGTCAGCGAGTCAGGGAAAGGACAGCTGTGCCTTCTGGCTCCATTCACAGACACACTTCACAGAAGCACTAACCCTTACCTAATTATATCTACATTCATTAATACACACACACACACACACACAACCACACACATCTAGACATTCTCACACACCGGATGAGTGAAGGAGGAGACAGAGGGGGAGGTGGAAGGAGAGAGGATAGGTCATAGATGGACATGTGAAGGTAGAGTAGGGAGATAGAGAAACATTGACTAATAGTGCTCTCTGATATCTAATAGGGGGGGGGAATTATGGTTATTTCTCTCCATATCATCACCAGGTAGGAGAAAGTCTCATTCTAATCTCTGTAATGGCTTTAACAAGAATGCATTATCCATCTGTGTCTGAGTGGCACACACACACACACACACACACTGAACTATTCCTGTAGCACTTAAACCCACTGTAGGTGTTACAATAACTTTTCTAGAACAGTGTAAACAGTGTCTTGGTCAAATTGGTCTCTAAGTCTCCAGCTGCATTGCTTTTCTCTCTGAATGTCAGAGAGAGATCAGAATACGCCGTACGGCTACTGCTAGCCAGGTCAATGTGGGCAATATGTTACAGCTCTTCATTTCAACAACATGTGGCAGATAATAATCACTGAAGCATCGCCCCTCAAAACAGACTTTTAATGGATTATTCCCTTAAGGCCACTAGGAGCTCTGACAATGAAACTGTCTGAGAAGGTACGAGGCGCCGTTTGAATTCTCCCTGAGTGGACATCAAAGGTCTGGAGCATCTCAGCGTACAACAGGCTGAGTCCGTGGAGAGGTATTTTAATGATGACTGAGGGTGCTGAGAGTGGTTGGGGCAGATATGATGGGGCACCTACGGTACTCATGTATTGGGATTCAACAGTCACTAAGACACGACTGGTAACCTGAAACCTGGCGTTCTGTTACCAACCACGCCATTCATTCATATGGCCTGTTTGTGTGTATGTCTTGTTCATTATGTTTATCGAGTCGATTTTTTTTTTACGTTCGTCGCATACTGTTTTATATGGTAATTGGGAATTTGAAATTCATCCCATCAATTATAAATGATGATATAAACGGATGTATTTTGTGCTGAAACGTGAGTTATTGAGAACAAGGCATCTGTTCCCCATCTCTATTGTCATAAAACTAATAGAGGAGTCTAATTATTCTGGCAGAGCGGAACCATCTTCAACAAATTGCTCCATATACCTGGCTGTCACACTGCAACATCCCCCTACTGTTCCCAGTATATTTACAGCAGCTGTAACCAAAACAAAGGCGTTTTCAGACGACGCCGCGCCTCAGGTGAGTTGATGAGTAACCCTGTGCGGTGGCAGAGAGACTGCTGTGTGGGAGATTGGAAAGGGGAGAGGAGGGAGAGAAGAGCGCGGTTCCTGTTAAAAAAAAGGCTGGGACGCCTCTCAGCGTTCTGCGCCTCCTTTTCGGAGCGGACCTGTGGCTTTTGACACCCCTGTTTGGGCATGAAACAGGAGGTAACAGGAACTGTTAGCTGTGGAAAGTCAAGGTACATTCAGAGGGGATAGAGGTAGATAGAGGTAGATAGAGGTAGATAGAGGTAGATAGAGGTAGATAGAGGTAGCTACACAGGAGGTCACAGACCTTCCAACGTAAAAGAAAAGTTGAAGTAGTTGTAAGACAAAGTTCTAACGTATATCACTTAACGTATATCAAATCTAATAGCATAAGTTCAGTGAAGCAGTTCAACCTAAAGAAAAATTCCCATAGCCATGCTAATTCATTTTTAACTGTCCCCCTACCAGTGTTATGGCATCCCTCCAGAGAGAGGTAATACAGTAGCCAGTTATTTTAGAGGGGCTGTAGACTCAGGTGTACGTAGGGAGCAGGAGCAGGTGTTTCTAGTTTAATTACTACAGAGGCAGAGAGAGAGCTCTGTTTCAACTGAGGAGAGAGCCTGACAGCTGTGTCCTGACTGGACCTCACGCACACACACACACACACACACACACACACACACACACACACACACACACACACACACACACACACACACACACACACACACACACACACACACACTGTGCATGTCTGGTCAAGTGCTCCACTAAGACTCAAAGAGAAGCAGAGGTTTAGTTGTATGATACTGAGTGTAATAGGAATGAGTAAAGAGACTGATAGAGACTGGGGGATAGCCTCACAAGGATTTGATTGTGATTTGCATAGAATTAGGAATTTGAATACTAGAATGGTCATGAACCTTCTTATGATGGGATAAAGGTTAGCCATTTTGGTCAGGGAGTTGGTTAAGCATGGTTTGCCAATAGACCGATATGATGTTCTGTAAAGAAATGAATTTGAAGAATGTATCTCCACTATATGTTTATTAGCTAGCTAGCCAGACAGTCTTAGAGGAATTATGTATTATTATTTATTTTTCGATTTAAGTGCCAATATGCCAACATTCCATTCAAATAATGCAGCCAATCCACGGCCAAACACTGGCTGAAATAAGTTGATGATAGGACTTAGAAAAGTTGTAAATGTAATAACACTCACAGCTTTCCAAGAAAACAACGTTTAGACATTTATGGTCTGCTATTTAACACATTTTTTAAAATACAATCTGAATAAACTGTATTTATAATTGTGTGAGAACACTATGTTTACAATAATTATAAATACACCATTTCTGATATTTTCCTGCACAAGTAAAAATCAGGATTATGGCTCTAGTGCCATTCAATCCTATTAGACTGGTTTGGATTCTCCCTGACCAATATGGCTGCCATTTTCACCCCATTCTATAACTTTGAGGGTTTATGACATAGCCCCTATAGTAATGAAACATGATCTCTATGGTGATTGGAGTGCATGAGCCGAATAGAACATCTCCAATTACAACGGTGAGCCTGCTCTAAACTGCTGCACCACAAATCACAATGTAACACTCCCCACCTCAAAACAAGAAACAAGGGAGTCTTTTCTATCAAGTCTGACTCTTGGAATGAGTGATAACTCATTATAGTGGGACCATCTTTTCAAGCAATGGTCCGCTATCATCTGACTATCAGGTGATCTGAAATCGGCATTCTGCCATACAATTATATATCTTGAACCACTGCTGGCTCCCAACAATGCCTTTTGTTTCTGCTTCCAAGACATCCAGTCAGTGACTCCCTGAAATCAATTTAGTTTGAGAGCCAGACAGACAGAGGGAGACAGGCCTGGTTCAGAATGGGCTCTAAATGAGATGACGTGGCTCCAGTCCAGAGAGCAGTAGAGGGCAGAGAAATTACTATCTGAAGATGGACACCTATTCACGACCACTACCACATCTGGTATGTTTAGATGCAAATGGTGGACTGGTGTTTTTTTTCCCACTATCAAACCACTAGGTGGCAGAACTACCACAAACAGTTGTTTCATCTTACACCTCTTCGATACAGGCCTATTTGAATGTATATTGATTAGACATCACAATAATATCTGTATGATACACACCCTGACTAGGCTGTATTACCTCCTCACCCTGGCTAGAGAGAGAGAGAGAGAGAGATCAGGGCATAGGCTAGTCAGTGACATGGTGTAATCATAGAGCCCCTGGCTGTCTCTGTCACTGATCTGACAGGCTGTTGGCCCAGCATGAAACAGGGTCAGGAGACCAGCTGACCAGGCCAGAGGGAGTACTACCTAGGTGGGGAAGTGGTGGATGGGGAATGGGTGCGACCACTGTGAGGAGGGAATAAAACAATGGAAAAACAGCCAGGAAGACAGACACGAGAAATTGAAGTGAGACCATTAGTGCAGAAAGAAATTCAGTTCCATATCAATATACACCTTAGTCACCCACACATGCATTGAGACACAGACACTAACCCACATGCACACACAGACGCACACATACACGTTATCCAGCTCTCTCCCAGACAGTAAAGGGTTCTGTGTAGGAGAGCTTAGAGATGCATGAGAGAGCCTGGGAACAGTCCCATTCTTATTGAATGTGGAGGCTTGGCCCAGCCAGCAGGATCACCTGCTAATACAGAGAGGGGAGCAGGGAATTACACACATAAAGCTCAGCAAGGAGAGGATAATGGCACACACACACACACACACACACACACACACACACACACACACACAGTCACATCCATGCATGCACAAATCTGCACACACTGGATATAAACACACTGTGCATGTGAATACGCAACATAGGCATGTGCATAAACAAACAACAAAATGTTTCATCACATTCAAACTTGCTGACTTATAACTACTGCATTTGCAATGCAGCTTAACAACAAGGGTGATTGATTGTGATTTCTCTGTTGAACTAAAGGCCTAGTCTTCTATCGTGAGTACTGTAACAATATGAATGATATCCTGCATAACCTGGCCTCTCTGTGAATGATCTCCTACATAACCTGGCCTCTGTGAATGATCTCCTATATAACCTGGCCTCTCTGTGAATGATCTCCTACATAATCGGGCCTCTCTGTGAATGATCTCCTGCATAACCTGGCCTCTCTGTGAATGATCTCCTGCATAACCTGGCCTCTCTGTGAATGATCTCCTATATAACCTGGCCTCTCTGTGAATGATCTCCTGCATAACCTGGCCTCTTTGTGAATGATCTCCTGCATAACCTGGCCTCTCTGTGAATGATCTCCTATATAACCTGGCCTCTCTGTGAATGATCTCCTACATAACCTGGCCTCTCTGTGAATGATCTCCTGCATAACCTGGCCTCTCTGTGAATGATCTCCTATATAACCTGGCCTCTCTGTGAATGATCTCCTACATAACCTGGCCTCTCTGTGAATGATCTCCTATATTACCTGGCCTCTCTGTGAATGATCTCCTGCATAACCTGGCCTTTCTGTGAATGATCTCCTACATAACCTGGCCTTTCTGTGAATGATCTCCTACATAACCTGGCCTCTCTGTGAATGATCTCCTACATAACCTGGCCTCTCTGTGAATGATCTCCTACATAACCTGGCCTCTCTGTGAATGATCTCCTACATAACCTGGCCTCTCTGTGAATGATCTCCTGCATAACCTGGCCTCTCTGTGAATGATCTCCTGCATAACCTGGCCTCTCTGTGAATGATCTCCAACATAACCTGGCCTCTCTGTGAATGATCTCCTACATAACCTGGATTCTCTGTGAATGATCTCCTACATAACCTGGCCTCTCTGTGAATGTCATGAAGGTTTCCACCCATAGAAAAGAGGTGCTGAAAATAACCCACCCTCACAACAGGAGCCTCTGGCCTACTTCAAAACAACAACACGCAAATCTGTCTGGAAAACAACATAAAAGCCTGGGCCCTGTTTAACATCACTACATCATTAAAGAAAAGCTCTCTCATGCAGTTTTCTTTCTCCCCTACCTCTCTCTGCTCGTTCTCCCCCTCCCTCCTTCCATGTTCCAGGCTCTGTGCTCTCACTCTCTCTCTCTCTCTCCCTCCCTCCCCTTTCTGTCCCTCCCTCCCCCTCTCTCTCTCTCTCTCTCCCTCCCTCCCTCCATGTGAAAGGACAACCAGGGATTGTAGAATGTTCCAGGCTCTGTGCTCTTATTCCCTCCCTCCCTGCCTCCCTCCCTCCCTACATGTGAAAAGAGAACCAGGGGTTGTAGAATGTTCCAGGCTCTGTGTCTCTGAGGAGCTGTGTGGATCGATGAGGTGTTTAACATCATCCTTTAGCTTTTTAAAGCCTGCTGAGAACAAGCCCCATACGGCTGAACCTTGACCCCGCCTGCTTGGCGCCGATCGAAGGCCCGGTCACATGACTGCCTTACGCAACACTCATGGGAGCCCCGCTCTCCAGGCCACCTCCCACTTCCTGCTCAGACGGTGGTTACCGAGGCAAACCATCGCCCAGGGCAACACAGAGAAGAAGGAGGAGGAAGGCGAGGAGGCGGAGAGTCTGAGATGTGGATAGATGTGAGAGGAGGGCATGAAATCGATAAGCCCGTGCAACAGCATCGCAGTTCATATGCCCACACACTGAGAGACAAAAAAAAACACACACACACACATACACATACACACACACACACACACACACACACACACACACACACAGACAGAAAAAGACACACACACGTACGCACATACAGTGCGTTCTTCTTAAATGTCAATACCACCAAAATAAGCTCACATTTAACCAGCACTAGTAATATTTAACATGCTAGAAAATAAATGTGCCTCTGCCTGCTTAGTCAACCAACCACACTCAGAGATATTTATAAAGAGCAGGGTGGCAACAGCAAATACCTCCGATATTAAACCCTGCTATGATAGACAGCAGAAGTTAATCACAAAATCTGAAATAGATTCAAGAGGTTGTTTCTTGTGTGGAAAACCAGTAGGAAAAAGTAATTGAGTATATTAAACTGATATTGGTAATGTTAGAGACAAAGGCTGGCTGGCAACTGTGAGTGAATACAGACGAACATTCATGTTCAGTCAGCCACCCCCTGACAAAATTAATTCCATCATAAGCCACTTGTGTCCGACCCCTCCTCCATTCGTATTGATTGACTTCTGAGGCTGCCACTCAGAAGCAAGAAAAGCCTTCTGCCCTTTGACCCCTGTAATGATGGTACATTACTATAGCTTCTATTTGATAGGTGGCTCGTGGTCCACTCTGTAGAGGTCAGCTCTCTCCAGCCCAACAGTTGCAGCTCAAGCCTGTACTATGTGGTGGAGAGATGAGTGCAACTAGACACAAGAGCCTCCATTACAGCTCAGACAAGAGCCTTTCTTCCATTATGGCTTTCACACAAGGGCCTCCATTCCGGCTCTTAGTCATTCTAATGAGCTCCACACAGTGTGATAAAGCCAGTGGATCTGTCTGTGTTTTAGGCTCACTGTTAGTGCTCCCACGCGAGCGGCTCCAGGCAGACCCTAATGCTGGAGAGCGCTCAACAGGCATTGTGCTTTTTTTTATTTCAGTAATTGTCAAGCGTCAGAGGGCTCTTACAGCACAGGTTTAATGGCGTCTAATGGAAACTCAACACAGAGAAGAAAAAAATATATTTCAATGGGAGAGAGAACACTCTGATTAATGAATTCCCTGTTCTCTACAAACTGTCTACGACTTATCTGAAACACAGTATCTTCCAATATTCACAAAAATGGAACTGTGATTTGTGTGTGTGTCTGGCTCTCTCTGTGTGTGTGTGTGTGTGTGTGTGTGTGTGTCTGTCTCTCTCTGTGTGTGTGTGTCTGTCTCTCTCTCTGTGTGTGTGTGTGTGTGTGTGTGTGTGTGTGTGTGTGTGTGTGTGTGTGTGTGTGTGTGTGTGTGTGTGTGTGTGTGTGTGTGTGAGAGAGAGAGTAGGTGTGTGTGTGCATGTGTGTGTCCTGCAGGCTACTGTAGCTAAACTCCATGATCTTCTTTCTCTGGATCTCTTGCCCCTCGTATGTGCAACTGGCAGGACCCTGAAAGCAGCACCTCCAGCTCTATCCATCTTTCTTTCAGCACTCATTCTCTCACCTCTCTTCTCTCTCCATCTCTACTTCACCGTACCTACTTCAACCCTCTCTCCTCTCTCCCTGCTCACATCAAATTATATTTTCTCTTTTCCTCCCCGTTCCTCGCTGAGGACGTCAACGTAGGTCTTCTACACTGCCCTCATGAATATATTTCTGTACTGCAATCTCACAACCCATTTTTCTTGCTCCGTGTCTCATTATGCAATGGCCACTTACCAAACACAAACAACTGCAATTTACACTTTGTCCGTCTTTTTCTCAGTGTCGTAGTAGTAGCAGTAGACATGTGTCTGAGTATAAGCTGTAGTCAACACAACAACATTAGTATATGTCTTGTCAAAAACAGATTTCCGAATGTTCCATAGACTTGTAAGAAATTATGCGAAGTCAACTCTATCAACGCTTCTTTAGCCCTCGGGCTGTACTTTTCACATATCCCGTCCAACGCATATGTCAAAGTCTCATGTCGTGGTTACCTAAAGAGGTAACCTGGTCCCAGATCTGTTTGTGCGCTTTCCAATTCCATTGCGGTCCTTGTCAAGCCAAACAAGCCAACGATAAACAAGGATAGCACAGGATAGTTGACATGACAGCACAAACAGACTGGCAGACAGACTGGCACTCAGGCTACCTAAGAGGAGTGTGTGTACAAAGAAGGGGTCCGAGTGTCATACACTGTGTCATTCCGGAGAAGGGTGTTGTGTCAAAATGAGAGAAACTCCTGTCCTGCTGGTGTTGCTATTCTGTCTGTTTAGGGAATGGGTCCCGGGAGAGAGTGGAGGGATCAGAGAGGATGACATCGACCCAGAAGGCAGTGTGGGAAGAGGGAGCAGGGTGAGAGAGCTGGATGAAGACACAGCGACGACCCACAGACAGACGGACAGCCAAACCACCACCCGTGACATCTGGACTGAGCTTAGAGCGCTGAGAGACATGGTGGTGGACCAGAGAGTTCAGCTGAGGTACACAGGGGAGCAGGTGGATGAGCTGAAAGGGGAGCAGCGTGCCACCCAAACTGAACTCTGTGCCACACAAACTGAACTCTGTGCCACCCAAACTGAACTCTGTGCCACACAAACTGAACTCTGTGCCACACAAACTGAACTCTGTGCCACACAAACTGAACTCCTGTTGACAAAGTACAAGTTGGAGCAAAAGAGAGGCAACACCGGTACATGGAGCCAGAACTTATATAATTGGTGTCAACATTAAAGCAAATTGCTGTTGAACTATGTGACCTTCCACAGTCGTTGACAGTTGATTGTTTAGGTCCATGTTTATGACATTGTTAGTGTTATATGATTCCTAATATGTCACTATAATGTTTAACTTCGGACTCGGTGGCCAGACTGTCAGCCGGCGAAGATGTGGATGCAGGTAAGTCGTGGTGGAAACATGGGACGTTCTGATTTACTTTGCTATGTGGAAAATGAACTGTATGTTCTCCCCATGATTCCAGAACAGTCATTGTACCTGGCAGTCATGGGGGCCAGAGTGACAGCCAGCGAGGGAGAGACTGCAGGTAATGAAGAGAGACAAAGAGCACATTACTGTAAGGCCTTATCAACAGTGCAATAATAATATTGAATCAAGTGTTACCTAGCAGCTGACTGTCATATTCCGCTGTGTTCTTTCACCTCACTTGAAGGTTTCTATTATATTTGAGCCTTGAAGGCCACAGTGTCAGCTATTCAGAATGAGAAAACAGGTCATAAAGGAAAATCACGGAAATCAGAAAAAGACTATTAGATCCCTACTATTCTGCAAAAGCTTGTATTGTAAATAGACTACTCTGTCTGTGTTATTTCAGTCCTGGATGACAGAGTATCAGTGAGAAGGAAGTGGAGGACCTGCAGAAAGAGAATGTAGGTAAGATAGACTTGGCATTTTACAGACTTTCAGAGATTCTAATCTTTGTAATAAACTGAATTTATCTCTCACGTGAATGTCATACAGACATACCGAATATGGCATCCTCTGCTGCTTTATCTGTTGACGGAGAACGAGGACCCTTCAATAGTGAATGGTCTAGAAGGAGGCCCTCACTAACATCAGCCAGGCCTACAGTCCAATTACATCCTATATAGAGCAAGCTACTGCCCTAC
Organism: Oncorhynchus mykiss; assembly: GCF_057628025.1. Classification (NCBI taxonomy): domain Eukaryota; kingdom Metazoa; phylum Chordata; class Actinopteri; order Salmoniformes; family Salmonidae; genus Oncorhynchus; species Oncorhynchus mykiss. The sequence continues at coordinate 16,227,208 of NC_143042.1, forward strand.
TGTTATTTTACTAAGACACAGCTCTAGTGTCTATCAGGGCCAGGAGAGAGAGAGAGACAATCTCCTGGCCCAATGACATAGGAATGACATTAAAGGGGAAGTTCAGCATTTAATAGCTTTTAGAACTTAACGTTAGATGATTCCTGAATTTCTCCTTTAATAATGTCCTCTAATTTGCATGTGCCTTTACAGCCCCAGTGATTGGAGTTTACTACATTAGATTCACTGCTATGGACATGCAGACTTCAGCACATGTGACGTTCCTGTTGTTCAGGAATGGTCAGAGACTTACAGTGGGGCAAAAAAGTATTTAGTCAGCCACCAATTGTGCAAGTTCTCCCACTTAAAAAGATGAGAGAGGCCTGTAATTATCTTCATAGGTACACTTCAACTATGACAGACAAAATGAGAAAAAAAATCCAGAAAATCATATTGTAGGATTTTTTATGAATTTATTTGCAAATTATGGTGGAAAATAAGTATTTGGTCACCTACAAACAAGCAAGATTTCTGGCTCTCACAGACCTGTAACTTCTTCTTTAAGAGGCTCCTCTGTCCTCCACTCGTTACCTGTATTAATGGCACCTGTTTGAACTTGTTATCAGTATAAAAGACACCTGTCCACAACCTCAAACAGTCACACTCCAAACTCCACTATGGCCAAGACCAAAGAGCTGTGAAAGGACACCAGAAACAAAATTGTAGTGAATGACTTGCAGAGAGCTGGGACCAAAGTAACAAAGCCTACCATCAGTAACACACTACGCCGCCAGGAACTCAAATCCTGCAGTGCCAGACGTGTCCCCCTGCTTAAGCCAGTACATGTCCAGGCCCGTCTGAAGTTTGCTAGAGAGCATTTGGATGATCCAGAAGAAGATTGGGAGAATGTCATATGGTCAGATGATATGGTCAGGACAACTGATCCGTGTAAAGGAAAGAATGAATGGGGCCATGTATCGTGAGATTTTGAGTGAATACCTCCTTCCATCAGCAAGGGCATTGAAGATGAAACGTGGCTGCGTCTTTCAGCATGACAATGATCCCAAACACACCGCCCGGGCAACGAAGAAGTGGCTTTGTAAGAAGCATTTAAAGGTCCTGGAGTGGCCTAGCCAGTCTCCAGATCTCAACCACATAGGAAATCTTTGGAGGGAGTTGAAAGTCCGTGTTGCCCAGCAACAGCCCCAAAACATCACTGCTCTAGAAGAGATCTACCTGGGGGACTGGGCCAAAATACCAGCAACAGTGTGTGAAAACCTGGTGAAGACTTACAGAAAACATTTGACCTCTGTCATTGCCAACAAAAGGTATACAATAAAGTATTGAGATAAACTTTTGTTATTGACCAAATACTTATTTTCCACCTTAATTTGCAAATAAATAAAAAATCCTACAATGTGATTTTCTGGATTTTCTTTTCTCATTTTGTCTGTCATAGTTGAAGTGTACCTATGATGAAAATTACAGGCCTCTCTCATCTTTTTAAGTGGGAGAACTTGCACAATTGGTGGCTGACTAAATATTTTTTGCCCCACTGTATATGCATATTATTAGTATATTTTGATAGAAAACACTCTGAAGTTTCTAAAACTGTTTGAATGATGTCTGTGAGTATAACACAACTCATATGGCAGGCGAAAACCTGAGAAAAAATCCAACCAGGAAGTGGGAAATCTGAGGTTGGTCATTTTTCATCTCATTCCCTATTGAAGACGCAGTGGGATATTGGTCATGTTGCACTTCCTAAGGCTTCCACTAGATGTCAACAGTCTTTAGAAACTTGTTTGAGGCTTCTACTGTAAAGGAGGGGCTCATAAGGGCTCTTTGAGTCAGTGGTCTGGCAGGGTGCCACAAGCTCGTGACGCTCGTTCACGTGAGAGGTAGCTCACGTTCCATTGCATTTCTGAAGACAAAGGAATTCTCCGGTTGGAACAATATTGAAGATTTATGTTAAAAACATCCTAAAGATTGATTCTATACATTGTTTGACATGTTTCTACGGACTGTAACGGAACCTTTTGACATTTCGTATGCTCCTAGTGAACATTCTTCGTGAGTTTAGATTTGTTTACAAAACGCGCTAACAAAAGTAGCTATTTGGACATAAATTATGGACATTATCGAACAAAACAAACATTTATTGTGGAACTGGGATTCCTGTGAGTGCATTCTGATGAAGATCATCGAAGGTAAGTGAATATTTATAATGTTATTTCTGACTTCTGTTGACTGCACAATATGTCGGATATGTTTTTGGCTTGTTTGGTCTCTGAGCGCCATACTCAGATAATTGCATGGTTTGCTTTTTCCGTAAAGCTTTTTTGAAATCTGACACAGCGGTTGCATGAAGGAGAAGTGTCTCTAAAGTTCCATGCATAACATTTGAATTTTCATCAACATTTATTATGACTATTTCTGTAAATTGATGTGGCTCTCTGCACTACTGAACATAACGTGTCAATGTATACTGAGATTCTTTGATATAAATATGAACTTTATCAAACAAAACATACATGTATTGTGTAACATGAAGTCCTATGAGTGTCATCTGATGAAGATCATCAAAGGTTAGTGATTCATTTTATCTCTATTTCTGATTTTTGTGACTCCTCTCTTTGACTGGAAAAATGGCTCTGTTTTTCTGTGACTTGGCTCTGACCTAACATAAATCGTTTGTGGTGCTTCCGCCATAAAGCCTATTTGAAATCGGACACTATGGTTGGATTAACAAGAAGTGTATCTTTAAAATGGTGTGAAATACTTCTATGTTTGAGGAATTTTAATTATGGGATTTCTGTTGTTTTGAATTTGGCGCCCTGCACTTTCACTGGCTGTTGTCCCGTTAGCGGGATCTCAGCCCTAAGAAGGTTTAAGTACTTTACACCACTATATAGATGCCACAGCCGCAGCTATGCTACAGTAAGAAATAACTGACCTAGATAATTACTGAATGCTTTCAACAGTGTTAACATTTAGGTTATGAGTCTTTGGCGTCCACACGTACTGTATGTGACTCATGGGTTGCTTTCAAACCTATACAATGTGTTCCACTCTTACCACCAGAGTGGCAAATATACATATCTATTTGAGTGTTTCATCTTTCACTGACAGCTCAGTGTCTTGGCAACTCTTCCTGCCTCCCTCATACACTGATTGCAATGTTGAAAGTTCCCTTCTATCACCAAAAATAGGACAAAAGAATGCAAAACTCCTGAACATAATAAAGATCAATCTGCGTCCCAAATAGCACCCTATTCTCTTGATAGAGCACTACCTTGGACCAAAGCTCTATGAGCCCAGGTCAAAAGTAGTGCACTACTGCATATAGGTTTTACTGAGCCATTTGAGACACAGCCCAGGGTCGGAGTCTCATACACATATAGTGTTATTGTCAGTTATCTCAGAGTAGTCTTCTAGTGGCTGTCATCCAGGGATGGATATGATTTCCATAGGAGTGCTCGCTAATTCAATTCCACTGGTCTCCTTCTCTAATCCATGGCCTGGTTACATTTAATGAACACACGCAGAGTATAGACTTACTGTGATGAAATAGACCTGTGAGAGATTCACAAGAGCCCAATTCTAATTATTTACATGGGGATTTATCCATCATGAATATTAAGATATATGAATTCCAATGCATATGGATTTCAATGAGCTAATGTGCAGTATATTGGCTGTTATTATAAGAACTGGGATAATTGATTTAATTACAGCTTTGTGATGTTCCATAAATCCCTCGCTCTACAAATATTTCTATATGTTGTAATAAAATTGAAGTAATATGAGAGACAATCAAATTTGATAGCTATTATTAAACATAAAGCAATGTCTGCTTTAAAATATGTAAATTAGTATGTTTCTTTTCTACCCTGCATGGAGTCACACAGCATGTGACACATCCTTCTGTCTGGTAGAGAGAGAGAGAGAAACAGACAGAGAGAGAGAGAGAGAGAGAGAGAGAAAGAGAGAGAGAGAGAGAGAGAGAGAGAGAGAGAGAGAGCGTGGGGGAGGGGGGAAGAGAGTGAGAGTGAGAGCGAGAGCAGAAGGGGAGGGCAAAGCGAGGGGGAGAGAGAAATAGACAGAGGGAGAGAGAGAGCGAGAGAAAGGGAGAGAGGTGGATAGAGAGAGAGAGAGAGAGAGAGAGAGAGAAGAGAGAGTGGGGGGAGGGGAGAAGAAATTGAGAGCGAAAGGGGGGGCAAAGCGAGTGAGAGAGAGAGAGAGAAATAGACAGAGAGAGAGGGGGAGAGGGAGAGAGAGAGCGAGAGAGGGATAGAGAGGGAGACAGAAGGATAGAGAGGGAGAGAGAGTGCGAGAGAGAGAGCGAGAGGGAGAGAGAGAGAGAGAGAGATAGATAGAGAGAGAGAGAGAGAGAGAGAGAGAGAGAGAGAGAGAGAGAGAGAGAGAGAGAGAGATAGAGATAGAGTGGGGGGAGGGGGAAGAGAGTGAGAGTGAGAGCGAGAGGGCAGGGGAAAGCAAGGGAGAGAGAAATAGATAGAGAGGGAAAGAGAAAGAGAGAAAGGGCTATCCTCTCCCCTGCCTGCCTACAACCACATCTGGAATCAAGGACTCATAACTTAAGAACGGAGACAAATTTTACCCTAACAATTAGAGAGGCATTTGTGTGAACAGTAACCTGGGGAAGGTTTTCTGTAGTATTATAAATGTAAGAGTTCTTACACTCCCTTAATAAGCACAATGTCATATTGGATTTATACCAAAATATTGCACAACTGATCATATTTACACCCTACACACCCTGATAGATAAACATGTCCACCAAAATAATACCAAAATTAAAAAAGCATTTGATTCTATTTGGCATACAGGACTGTTCTACAAAGTTATTGAAAGTGGTGCAGGGGGCAAAACATATGACATAATTAAATCAATGTATACTGGCAATATGTGCAGCATTAAAATTGGTAAGAAAAGAACAGAATTCTTTAGCCAGGGGCGGGGCCTTCGCCAGGGTTGCAATCTGAGCCCTGCACTCTTCAATATTTACATTAACGAATTGGCCACTATTCTAGAAAAATCCTCAGCCCCTGGTGTTAGTCTCCACAATTCAGAAGTTAAATGCCTACTCTTTGCAGATGACCTATGCCTGCTGTCACCCACAGCACATGGCCTACAGCAGAGCCTGGACCTGCTAGAGCAGTACTGCCAGACCTGGGCCCTGGCAGTAAAACCCCAAAAAGACTAAAATAATGATTTTCCAGAGAAGATCCAGATCTCAGGGAATTAGACCAATGTTCTCAATTGGTACAAAATATATAGAGTACTGCACACA
>NC_143042.1:16237500-16317500 GCF_057628025.1 Oncorhynchus mykiss
TGGACCGTACAAGAGGAGAGAGGCAGGAATTAGAGAGCGTAACAGCGACTTTCTGCCACTGTGTATGTGTGCGTGTGTGTTTTGTGTGTGTGTCTGTGTCTGTGTGTCTGTGTATGTTGTGTGTGTGTCTGTGCGCGTTTATCCCTCCATCCCTCCCTCTCTATCCCTCTCTGATTACTCTTCGAGTCAGTGAGCAATTCCAATACCCTGATGTCTTCTGACAGGTTAAGGGGAGGAGAGGAAGGGAGGGGAGGCGAGAGGAGGGGAGGAGAGAGGAGAGAGAGGAGGTAGGGTCAGGTTCAGAATCAGGTTTGTGTCTACACTGTCTGTTTCTGTAGATATGGATGGGGGTAGAGTTGGAGGAGCACTGAACAGATGTGTGAAGAAAAAAACCCATTTCTACCACCTACAGTACAGTACTAAATAGTACCATTTGAACCCCTGATCAGATGACTCCCCCTGTCTCTGGTCTCTGCTGCTGTACAGAAGAGAGGTGGGAGGGGTGACATGCCTCTTTCCTGTTATCGGTTTCTGTTTGGGAGAAGCAGATATGTCTAGATTTGTTCTGAGTGTCTATCAGGTGATAGACTTCTCCTGAGGTAGGCATCGATCCCCTTTCATCAGGGTGACTGGCTAGCTAACTGCCATGACAGGGGATCTACAGAGACACATGCGTACACGGGAACAAAAAGAGAGAGAGAGAAAGCGAGCAAGAGAGAGAGAGAGAGAGAGAGAGAGAGAGAGAGAGAGAGAGAGAGAGAGAGAGAGAGAATTAACTTTCCCTCCCTCCCTGCCCCCCTCCCTCCATCTTTTGTCTTCTGCTCTGTATCTACCAGAGTAATGTTTTCAACAACAATGTTTCCCTCCGTACTTTTCTCTCTCTCCCTTTACCATTCAACTTGGTCTGTCCCTCTTTTTAACTGTAGTTACTCTTTATTCATTACAGCCTATTAAAAGTGGTCAGGGATTGTCAAATTTGAAACCAAGTTAAATGAGGCCGTTATTTGTGTACTTTCTCTGTGGAGACTTTACATGTCAGCTATTGGTCAACCTTAACAGCCACAGGGTACTCATTCCTTACATCCTTCTTAGACCAGGTGTCCACTGGGTTTATATCCACTGATACACTGCTTATATGTAGTGAATATACACAAACACTCACACACGCATAGACGCACCCACATACACACACACACTGATACGGATGTACTCCTCTAATGCATTACCATAATTTTATATGATGAGGTATGGTAATTAAAAATGCCACTGCAAGACAGGGCAGGGTGCACGACGATGGAGGGAGGAGGGGAGGAGGGGCGGAGGAGAGGAACAAAAAAAGGGATGGAAGGGGGGTTGGAGGGGTGTCTGGTCCTCTCTTTAATGAGGATCCTAATCAGCCCAGCAGAGCCTGCCCTGAGACCCCAGATTCATTAGACCACACTAACCATACCAGGAGAGAGGGAGAGAGAGGAGAGAGAGCAGAAAGGGAGGAAAGAGAGAGGGAGGGAGTTGAAGAAAGAAAAGTTTTAGATGGAGGAAAATGGCCTGAAATGAGAGAGGAAGCAATAAGAGAGAGAGAGAGAGAGATAGAAAAGAAAATAAGCGCAGAGGGAGAATGAATTGGACAGTGAGTTGAAGTGAGAGAGGATGGCCAGCAGTGATAACAGCGCGGGTCATTGGCCAAGTCACGGCTGCCATCGATCCTGTGATTGGCTGTCTGATGGCTCCACCACAGCTGCCAAATCCTTTAACAGTGCCTCTCTGGCAATATGTGTGTGTGTGTGTGTGTGTGTGTGTGTGTGTGTGTGTGTGTGTGTGTGTGTGTGTGTGTGTGTGTGTGTGTGTGTGTGTGTGTGTGTGAGAAAGGGGGTGCTATCTGGCCACCCGTCGCTCCCCTCTCGCCTCCACCACAGCTGGCTGGCAGGGCTGATAATCTCCCCCTGCCTTCCTCAGGAGACTGGCTGATAAGGCCAGCTCAGAGCTGGGATGATAACCTACACACACCCCTACGCTCTCTCTGTCTGCTTTTGGCTCGGAGGAAAACACACAACAGGAATAGCAAAATGTGTGAGTGTGTGTTGTGAGGATAATTTCCAGTGACGTGAGGACACTGAGGTGAGGTGAGGACCAGTAGCGGTGTCCAAGCCTTCAGCCCTCCTGTCCTCTCACATCTATTGGGCAGCTGTAACAGCATTCAGAGATGGAAGAAGGAGCGGACCAAAGCGCAGCGTGGGAAGTGTTCATGATGATTTTAATTAAAGAAAGCACTGAACACTGAATCAAAACAATAAACGATAACGTGAATTTACAAAACCGAAAGAGTACCGTTTGGCCCAAACACTCACACGGAAACAAACACCCACAAACCAAAAGTGAAAACCAGGCTACCAAAGTATGATTCTCAATCAGAGACAACTAACGACACCTGCCTCTGATTGAGAACCATACTAGGCCGAACACAAAAACCAACATAGAAAAACAAACAGACTGCCCACCTCAACTCACGCCCTGACCATACTAAAACAAATAATAAAATAACAGAACTATGGTCAGAACGTGACAGCAGCAGAACGAGGAACACACACACGTTCTGACCTTAGCTCCTTTGTTTTGTCTTTTGTTTTAGTATGGTCAGGGTGTGAGTTGGGTGGGTTGTCTATGTTAGTTTGTCTATGATTTTCTATTTCTGTGTTTGGCCTGGTATGGTTCTCAATCAGAGGCAGCTGTCAATCGTTGTCCCTGATTGAGAACCATATTTAGGTAGCCTGTTTTCCATTGTGTTTTGTGGGTGGTTGTTTTCTGTTCTTGTGTTCTGTACCAGACAGAACTGTTTCGGTTTCGTTCATTCTCTTTTGTTGTTTTTCCATTCAGTGTTCAATTCATAATAAAAGATGAACACGTACCACGCTGCACCTCAGTCCTCACCTTCTTCAACCCACGACAGCCGTTACACATACAGTTGAAGTCGAAAGTTACTATACACCTTAGCCAAATACATTTAAACTCAGTTTTTCACAATTCCTGACATTTAATCATAGTAAAATCTTAGGTCAGTTAGGATCACCACTTTAAGAATGTGAAATGTCAGAATAATAGTAGAGAGAATTAATTATGTCAGTTTTTATTTCTTTCATCACATTCCCAGTGGGTCAGAAGTTTACATACACTCAATTAGTATTTGGTAGCATTGCCTTTAAATTGTTAAACTTGGGTGAAACGTTTCGGGTAGCCTTCCACATACTTCCCACAATAAATTGGGTGAATTTTGGCCCATTCCTCCTGACGGAGCTGGTGTAACTGAGTCAGGTTTGTAGGCCTCCTTGCTTGCACACGCTTTTTCAGTTACGCCACACATTTTCTATGGGATTGAGGTCATGGATTTGTGAAGGCCACTCAAATTCCTTGACTTTGTCGTCTTTAAGCTATTTTGCTACAACTTTGAAAGTATGCTTGGGGTCATTGTCCATTTGGAAGACCCATTTGTGAACAAGCTTTAACTTCTGATGTCTTGAGATGTTGCTTCAATATATCCACATAATTTTCCTTCCTCATGAAACAATCTATTTTGTGAAGTGCACCAGTCCCTCCTGCAGCAAAGCATCCCCACAACATGATGCTGCCACCCTCGTGCTTCATGGTTGGGATGGTGTTCTTCGGCTTGCAAGCCTCCCCCTTTTACCTCCAAACATAACGATGGTCATTATGGCCAAACAGTTGTATTTTTGTTTCATCAGACCGGAGGACATTTCTCCAAAAAGTATGATATATATCCCTATGTGCAGTTGCAAACCGTAGTCTGGCTTTTTTTATGGCAGTTTTAGAGCAGTGGCTTCTTCCTTGCTGAGCGGCCTTTCAGGTTATGTCGATATAGGACTCGTTTTACTGTGGATATAGATACTTTTGTACCTGTTTCCTCCAGCATCTTCACAAGGTCCATTGCTGTTGTTCTGGGATTGATTTGCGCTTTTCGCACCAAAGTACGTTCATCTCTAGGAGACAGAACGCTTCTCCTTTCTGAGCGGTATGATGGCTGCGTGGTCCCATGGTGTTTATACTTGCATACTATTGTTTGTACAGATGGACGTGGTACCTTCAGGTCGTTTGGAAATTGCTCCCAAGGATGAACCAGATTTTTATTTTCCCATGATGTCAAGCAAAGAGGCACTGAGTTTGAAGGTAGGCCTTGAAATACATCCACAGATACACCTCCAATTGACTCAAATTATGTCAATTAGCCTATCAGAAGCTTCTAAAGCCATGACATCATTTTCTGGAATTTTCCAAGCTGTTTAAAGGCACAGTCAACTTTGTGTATGTAAACTTCTGACCCACTGGAATTCTTATACAGTGAATTATAAGTGAAATAATCTGTCAGTAAACAATTGTTGTTGCCAAAACTATAAGACATTTGTGGAGTGGTTGAAAAACGAGTTTTAATGACTCCAACGTAAGTGTATTTAAATTTCCGATATCAACTATACCTTACAGTACAACTCCTCTCGTCTCTCCTCTCCTTTGTCTTTTCTAAATGCCAGAGAAAGAGAGATGATGTGACCACCACCGCACTGAGAGAGTCTCAAGATTTACATTATGTGGTGCAACAGTTTCCTGTCCAACGATGAGATAGCTACATTACACAGTGATTCATAAACAGGTACTATGGCTGAGAGAGACAGTCATTTACAACTGTTCTAATTCATATAGGGCCTCCAGGCTCAGTAGAAACAAACAGAAATCAATGAGGAAGTGAAGAAGTTCCACAAGGACACTGTGTTTCTGGCTTAGAGGTGAGGGAAGAGCACCTCTGTGTTCCAAGTCTCTCCACGAGTCTCCCCGAGTCTTCCAGAGTCTCAGGGATTAAAAAAACGTTAGTATATTCACCTGTTTTGTTGAACTAAATTATGGAAAGCCAGACTGCATTATGACTGAGCAAACAACTATTTTTAATCCCAAAATGTAATTCAATAAAAAGCAATTTAATGAGTCTCCTTTTAACTTTGTGTGTGACGCTAAATCTATACACACTCTTAAAAAAAGTTTGCTGCCTAATAAAATTTGTGCATTAAATAAGCAAATTATTCTAATCAAAAACCTCTTGCCAAACCAATTAGTGATGAATTATAATCTTATGATAAATTATGTTGTGTTGACAGCCTGAGGGAACGGTGCAATCAAACATTAATTATTCATTGGGTAATTAAGTTCATAGGTGTGCATGAGTGTGTGCACACGCCTGCGTGCACGTGTATTTAGAAAGAGGTCGCTGGTTATGTTACCCAGGGGAAGATAGAGTGGACTGGCCTAAGTACAGTCCATGTCAAAACACAAACACACACACTGATGTCATTGCATTACCATGACTACACAACGCCTTAGTGCTACCTGCAAGTGTTAAACACACCTAGGAAGAAACACACTACTCCATTAATGAACACACCCCTGACAAAGACAGAGGGGATGGATATAGCCACGTGACCCAGATACGTCAGAGAGGGTTGAAAGGTCAACGCATGTACCCAGAAAAACATTGGCTGGCATTGATCAAGTTCAATAGCATAGAAAATAAAACATATAAAATACGAGAAAAATTGCTTCGGAGAGAAGACGGTAAGAAGTTGTTTTCAATGAGAACATGGGAATGAAACAATTGTACTTTCTACTCTCTACCTATGCTGAAGCATTTGGGGGAACATGTGGGTAATTTCCTCACAAACACACACCAAACCGTAGCAATCAATCACCATGTGTATTTGTTTTGTATTTGTGTATGTCTATGTGTGCATGTGCGTGTGTGTGTATTCATATGTCCCTGTATGAGTGTAGACGTAAGAGAGAGGAGTGGTGTCATACTGCCATCTAGAGGTGCAGCAGCCAAATGATTAGCTTTCAGACAGACCAAAATCATTCCTCCTGTCTGTCCTGTAGTATGTTTCAGCACTACAGCAATACAGGTGAAATAAACCTGGAATGATGGTCTCTCTATCATAGTAAATATTCCTTCATGCTACATAAAACGTTACACTTTTATATCAACAGAAAAAACAAGAAAACACATGTGTGTGCGTGTGTGTGAGTCACTCTCTCTGCTGTGGAGGAAGCAGTGACAGCTCTATCAGACTGAAAGGGCAGTGTCTGGCCCCTGTCTCAGAGCTGGGTCAGTCTTAACAAATACACATGGAGACTCAAGCACACACATCGCACACACCAACACACACACACACACTTTACCTTAATGACTCCATGCTAATTGATGTCCCTAAGGCACTGACCCAACCTGCCATTCTCACCATTCCAGCTTCACAAACACACACACACACACACACACACACACACACACACACACACACACACACACACACACACACACACACACACACACACACACACACACACACACACACACACACACACACACAGTTTAATCAGTGTGGGTGTACTCATGGGCCCTTTCCCCTGTGGTGCCAGGCTGTATTGTGCTGATGAGTGATGTGGCATATTGATGTCAGGTCTTTATTGTTTGGGTTGACAGTGGAGAGGGAGTGTTGATTATCATGTAACCTTTACACTCCTATCCCTCCCCACTGTCTCTCAGGCTAATGGCACTGCTGCTGCTGCTGCTGTTGCTATATGTGTGTGCGTGTGGGCGTACTGTGTGTGTGTGTGTGTGTGTGTGTGTGCATAGTATGTGTGTGTGTGATGTGTGGTCTCTAATGAAGAAGGGGGCTTAGAGGCTTTTATTATCTCCTGACGTCAAACACTCCATTAGACCCTCTCATCACCATGTTGGTCTCTACATTTTGTTCTCTCTCTTACAGAATATAAAAAGGTGTTTGAAGACTGTTTACGTAGCTCCCTTATCTCTGTGTCACTGAGTTTCTTTGTGTTCTGCGCTGTGATATTAAAGTTTCTAGAACATCCAGATAGACAAACAGGCTCACAGACGGACTAACTAGACAAGTTGTGCGGTTGAGAGCCACTGAGACAGAGAGAGAACTTTGTGATTTCAAAGTTGTAGAACATGACCAAAGAGCCGACACACCGACAGGGACGGAGAGAGAGACAGTAGACAGACAGACAAACAGACTCACACACACACACACACACATAGGCTAAGAAATAAGTGGAGAGATTGAGAACCAAAAACTAAATAAAATTCAAACCAAATCAAATGAAAGTTTATTGGTTGTGTACACAGATCTGCAGATGTTACCGAAGGTGCAGCAAAATCATTATGTTCCTAGCTCCAACAGAGCAGTAATATCTAGATATACAATAATGAAGAAGTAAAACATTTATAAAAATGAATAAATATCAGAGCGAGCAATATCAGAATGAGTAATGTCAGAACGAATTATGTCGGTGTCACGCCCTGACCTTAGTTATCTTTGTTTTCTTTATTATTTTGGTTAGGTCAGGGTGTGATGAGGGTGGTATGTGTGTTTTTGTCTTGTCTAGGGTTTTTTGTACATCTATGGGGTTTTGGTTTGTCTAGGTAATGTAGGTCTATGGTGGCCTGAAATGGTTCCAATCAGAGGCAGCTGTTTATCATTGTCTCTGATTGGAGATCCTATTTAGGTTGCCATTTTCCATTTTGGTTTGGTGGGTTATTGTCTATGTGTAGTTGCATGTCAGCACTCGTGTGTATAGCGTCACGTTCATTTTGGTAGTTTGTTTAATGTTCTTCGTTTAAATAAAGAAGAATATATTCATCTCATGCTGCGCCTTGGTCTCCTCGTTATGACGAACATGACAGTCGGAACGAGTGATGTCAGAATGAGTAATATCAGAACGAGTGATATCAGAACGAGTAATGTCAGAATGAGTAATATCAGAACGAGTAATGTCAGAATGAGTAATATCAGAACGAGTAATATCAGAACGAGTAATGTCAGAATGAGTAATATCAGAACGAGTAATGTCAGAATGAGTAATATCAGAACGAGTAATATCAGAACGAGTAATGTGAGAATGTGAGAACTCTGAAGGCGTGGAGACATTGAATTGAGGGGGCTAATCACCCTTTTCTCATCTGGACTGACTACCGCAATCTGGAGTACATCCGGGCAGCGAGGAGACTGAACCCTCGCCAGGCAAGGTGGGCCATGTTCTTTACCCGTTTTGTTTTCACTCTATCCTACAGACCAGGTTCCCAGAACGCTAAGGCAGACGCACTGTCCCGGATGTATGACACAGAGGAGCAGTCCATGGATCACACTCCCATACTTCCGGCCTCTTGCCTGGTGGTACCGGTGGTGTGGGAGTTGGACGTGGACATAGAGCGGGCGTTACGCACAAAGCCCACTCCCCCCCAGTGTCCAGCTGGGCGCCTGTGCGTTCCATCTGCTTTCTGTGACCGTTTCATCTATTGGGCCCACACGTCACCCTCCTCTGGTCAACCTGGCATCGGTCGAACGGTGTGTTGCCTTAGTGGGAAGTACTGGTGGTCCTCTTTGGCCAAGGACATGTGGGTTTATGTTTCCTCCTGCTCAGTGTGCGTCCAGTGCAAGGCTCCCAGGCACCTGCCCAGAGGGAAGTTACAACCCCTACCCGTTCCACAACGGCCATGGTCGCACCTGTCGGTGAACTTCCTGACAGATCTTCCTCCCTCACAGGGCAACACCACGATCCTGGTAGTTGTGGATTGGGTTTCTAAGTCCTTCGGTCTCCTCCCTTTGCCCGGTCTCCCTACGGCACTACAGACTGCGGAGGCCCTGTTCACTCATGTCTTCTGGCACTACGGGGTGCCTGGGGACATAGTCTCTGATTGGGGTACCCAGTTCACGTCCAGGGTCTGGAGAGCGTTCATGGAACGTCTGGGGGTCTCGGTCAGCCTCACCTCAGGATTTCACCCCAAGAGTAACGTGCAGGTGGAATGAGTAAACCAGGATGGGGGTAGGTTTCTGTGGTCATATTGCCAGGACCAGCTGGGGGAGTGGATGACGTTTATCCCCTGGGCAGAGATGGCCCAAAACTCACTCCGCCACTCCTCAACTAACCTCTCTCCTTTCCAGTGTTTACTGGGGTATCAGCCGGTTCTGGCACCGTGGCATCAGAGCCAGATCGAAGCTCCTGCGGTGGACGAATTATTTAACTTCACTAGGGTAGGGGGCAGCATTCGGAATTTAGGAAGAAAAGCGTGCCCAAAATAAACTGCCTGCTACTCAGACCCAGAAGCTAGAATATGCATATACAGTGCCTTGCGAAAGTATTCGGCCCCCTTGAACTTTGCGACCTTTTGCCACATTTCAGGCTTCAAACATAAAGATATAAAACTGTATTTTTTTGTGAAGAATCAACAACAAGTGGGACACAATCATGAAGTGGAACGACATTTATTGGATATTTCAAACTTTTTTAACAAATCAAAAACTGAAAAATTGGGCGTGCAAAATTATTCAGCCCCCTTAAGTTAATACTTTGTAGCGCCACCTTTTGCTGCGATTACGTAAGTCGCTTGGGGTATGTCTCTATCAGTTTTGCACATCGAGAGACTGACATTTTTTCCCATTCCTCCTTGCAAAACAGCTCGAGCTCAGTGAGGTTGGATGGAGAGCATTTGTGAACAGCAGTTTTCAGTTCTTTCCACAGATTCTCAATTGGATTCAGGTCTGGACTTTGACTTGGCCATTCTAACACCTGGATATGTTTATTTTTGAACCATTCCATTGTAGATTTTGCTTTATGTTTTGGATCATTGTCTTGTTGGAAGACAAATCTCCGTCCCAGTCTCAGGTCTTTTGCAGACTCCATCAGGTTTTCTTCCAGAATGGTCCTGTATTTGGCTCCATCCATCTTCCCATCAATTTTAACCATCTTAACCTGTCCCTGCTGAAGAAAAGCAGGCCCAAACCATGATGCTTCCACCACCATGTTTGACAGTGGGGATGGTGTGTTCAGCTGTGTTGCTTTTACGCCAAACATAACGTTTTGCATTGTTGCCAAAAAGTTCAATTTTGGTTTCATCTGACCAGAGCACCTTCTTCCACGTTTGGTGTGTCTCCCAGGTGGCTTGTGGCAAACTTTAAACAACACTTTTTATGGATATCTTTAAGAAATGTCTTTCTTCTTGTCACTCTTCCATAAAGGCCAGATTTGTGCAATATACGACTGATTGTTGTCCTATGGACAGAGTCTCCCACCTCAGCTGTAGATCTCTGCAGTTCATCCAGAGTGATCATGGGCCTCTTGGCTGCATCTCTGATCAGTCTTCTCCTTGTATGAGCTGAAAGTTTAGAGGGATGGCCAGGTCTTGGTAGATTTGCAGTGGTCTGATACTCCTTCCATTTCAATATTAGCGCTTGCACAGTGCTCCTTGGGATGTTTAAAGCTTGGGAAATATTTTTGTATCCAAATCCGGCTTTAAACTTCTTCACAACAGTATCTCGGATCTGCCTGGTGTGTTCCTTGTTCTTCATGATGCTCTCTGCGCTTTTAACGGACCTCTGAGACTATCACAGTGCAGGTGCATTTATACGGAGACTTGATTACACACAGGTGGATTGTATTTATCATCATTAGTCATTTAGGTCAACATTGGATCATTCAGAGATCCTCACTGAACTTCTGGAGAGAGTTTGCTGCACTGAAAGTAAAGGGGCTGAATAATTTTGCACGCCCAATTTTTCAGTTTTTGATTTGTTAAAATTTGAAATATCCAATAAATGTCGTTCCACTTTATGATTGTGTCCCACTTGTTGTTGATTCTTCACAAAAAAATACAGTTTTATATATTTATGTTTGAAGCCTAAAATGTGGCAAAAGGTCGCAAAGTTCAAGGGGGCCGAATACTTTCGCAAGGCACTGTAATTGGATAGAAAACACTCTAAAGTTTCCCAAACTGTTACAATAATGTCTGCGAGTATAATAGAACTGATATTGCAGGCAAAAACCTGAGGAAAATCCAACCAGGAAGTACTATTATTCTGAAAGGCTGTTTTTCCATTGAAAGCCTATCCACCATACAAAGACTTAGGACCCAGTTCGCTATATCTATGGTTTCCACTACATGTGGCCAGTCTTTAGACATTGTTTCAGGCTTTTACTCTGAAAAATGAGGGAGATACACCATGTTCAATGAGTGGACAGTGGAAATTTCCAGGCATGAGCCAGGCGCCTGATCGGGAGTGTGCACCTTTCTTGTTTCTCCTTTTCTATTGACAAAGCTTTTGTCTGGTTGAAATATTATTGATTATGTATGACAAAAACAACCTGAGGATTGATTTTAAACATCGTTTGACATGTTTCTACTAAATATACCAAGTATATGCATATCCTAGCTTATGGTCCTGAGTAGCAGGCAGTTTAATTTGGGCACGCTTTTCATCCGGAGGTGAAAATACTGCCCCCTACCCAAGAGGTTTTAAATAAGCCTGCCCCATTCAAAAAATGTTGAACCAGGAACAGATATAGCCCCTAGTTCACTCCAGACCTGACTGCCCTTGACCAGCACAAAAAAATCCTGTGGTGTACTGTATTAGCTTCGAAGAGCCCCCGCAATATGTAACTTTTCAGGGAAGTTAGGAACCATTATACACAGGCAGTTATGAAAGCAAAGGCTATCTTTTTCAAACAGAAATTTGCATCCTGTAGCACAAACTCCAAAATGTTCTGGGACACTGTAAAGTCCATGGAGAATAAGAGCACCTCCAACCAGCTGCCCACTGCACTGAGGCAAGGAAACACTGTCACCACCGATAAATCCGTGATAATTGAGAATTTCAATAAGCATTTTTCTACGGCTGGCCATGCCTTCCACCTGGCTACCCCTACCCCGGTCAACAGCTCTGCATCCCCCACAGCAACTTGCCCAAGCCTCCTCCATTTCGCCTTCACCCAAATCCAGATAGCTGATGTTCGGAAAGAGCTGCAAAATCTGGACCCCTACAAATCAGCCGGGCTAGACAATCTGGACCCTCTCTTTCTAAAATGATCCACCTAAATTGTTGCAACCCCTATTTCTAGCCTGTTCAACCTCTCTCTCTGAGATCCCTAAAGATTGGAAAGCTGCCACGGACATCCCCTTCTTCAAAGGGGAGACACTCTAGACCCAAACTACTACAGACCTATATCTATCCTACCATGCCTTTCTAAGGTATTCGAAAGCCAAGTTAACAAACAGATCACCGACCACTTCACATCCCACCGTACCTTCTCCACTATGCAATCTGGTTTCAGAGCTGGTCATGGGTGCACCACAGCCACGCTCAAGGTCCTAAACGATATCATAACCGCCATAGATAAGAGACAATACTGTGCAGCCGTATTCATCGACAAGGCTTTCTACTGTGTCAATCACCACATTCTTATCGGCAGACTCAACAGCCTTGATTTGTCAAGTGACTGCCTCGCCTGGCAGACTCACATTAAGCATCTCCAAATAGCTTCCTATTTCGCAAAAAGCATCCTTCACTCATGCTGCCAAACATATCCTCGTAAAACTGACTGTCCTACCAATCCTAGACTTCGGCGATGTCATTTACAAAATAGCCTCCAACACTCTACTCAGCCAATTGGATGCAGTCTATCACAGTGCCATCCGTTTTGTCACCAAAGCCCCATATACTACCCACCACTGTGACCTGTATGCTCTCGTTGGCTGGCCCTCGCTTCATATTTGTCGTCAAACCCACTGGCTCCAGGTCATATATAAGTCTTTGCTAGGTAAAGCCCCACCTTATCTCAGCTCACTGGTCACCATAGCAGCACCCACCTGTAACTGACAGTTAGACTTAGAGGTTATGCTGTTGTCCTTTGTTTGAATTGTTTACGTGTCTGCTGTGCAGGGGAAATAATAAGACAAGCGGAACTCAGTAGCTAATACTGTTGTAACTGGGATCCTTATTGTAGCAACACACTTTTGGAGGGAAGGCAATCCTGCGCTGTGTTAGCTAAGTTTTCATGTCATCAGGTGTAGTTCATAAAGGTTGCAGCGTGTATGTTGGGATGAAGTGTGAATTCATGCCAGGAATAATAAGTGTGAAGTTTGATTTCCTCCCTTCTGTAATAAGCAACCAATGAGGTATTTTTCCTTTATTCATGTGTTAAATATGATACTGTATAGCGACGGTTAAACTGTTATGTATGTAAGCACTTCAGAGGTATACCAAGCTAATAAGTCACTCGTAAGATAAGGAGGTTGTAAGAGTGTGCTTAAATGTATTTTTAATTTACTTTATAGTTCTCATGGAAGGTGATAATTCTGACTAAAACTACAGAATAAAGCCGCCAGTTAAAATCAAGGAACGGTTGTGCTCGTGGTTACTGAAGGGAGATACACCACCCGTAGCACACGCTCCAGCAGGTATATTTCACTGGTCACCCCCAAAGCCAATTCCTCCTCCGGCCGCCTTTCTTTCCAGTTCTCTGCTTCCAATGACTGGAACAAACTGCAAAAATCACTGAAGCTGGAGACTCATATCTCCCTCACTAGCTTTAAGCCCCAGCTGTCAGAGCAGCTCACAGATCACTGCACCTATATGTAAATAGCCCGTCCAACTACCTTGTCCCCAATGTTATTATCTATTTAATTTATTTTTGCTCCTTTGCACCCCAGTATCTCTACTTGTACACTCATCTTCTGCACATCTATCACTCCAGTGTTTAATTGTTATATTGTAATTATTTTGCCACTATGGCCTATTTATTGCCTTACCTCTGTTATCCTACCACATTTGCACACACTGTCTATAGACTTTTTCTACTGTATTATTGACTGTATGTTTGTTTCTTCCATGTGTAACTCTCTGTTGTTGTTTGTGTCACACTGCTTTGCTTTATCTTGGCCTGGTCGCATGTTGTAAATGAGAACTTGTTCTCAACTAGCCTACCTGGTTAAATAAAGGTTAAATTAATAAATAAAATGTCAATGACTTCCAATTAGAAACGATAAATTCTGTCCAAGCTCTGCTATACTGTTCTGTTCTGTGCACAGTTCTGTTCTACACTATGCTATCTGCTGTGTGTAGACCAGAAGGTCTGTTCTGTTGCAGAAAGCCTCAGCAATTTCCGCAGGAGCGATTGCTGCTCATTAGACAGTATGGAGGCTATTCTGCTCTGTAATTGGCTGGCCAAGGAGGAGGGATCAATGCTACCGGTATTACCGGGATACCAGGAGGCCTCTCAGCTCGGAGCCCCAGTAACGGTTAATGGCAGAGCAGGCTGAGGGCCGAAGCGGAGTGGAGGGGTGTGAGGTTACCCCTACCGCTCGTTACCGCTACAGAGAGACTGAACTCCTGTCAACCCTTCACAACGTCATTCGTTATGTCTATCTGTCTATCTATGTGTCTGTGTCTGTACACCTGCTCTCTTGATTTCTCACTAGTTATATTTCTCTCTCTCCCCCCACACTCTTACCTCTCCATGCTTGAATGATCTCATAGACATCACCCTTTCTGTTCACCTGCTCCTTCTATAATCCCTTGCTTTTTCTCTCTCTATAAGAATGTAGCTGGCTATTGTCACAGAGGCAGAGGTTAAAGTTCACTCTATGATTACACAGGTGAAATCACCTGCAAAGGGGTTTAATAAGCAGCCTGTATGGGGATGTTTTTCTTGTAATAGACGTATCAACAAGCTTCACTCCATTAAATGGGTAATGGGCATTTTAATGGTTCGATTCTGATGCTATAGATGTGCTATAGGATCCACACAGTAATCAACATCATCATCTACTATAATGATGGAGAAGCTAGGTGATCAATACTGATGACTAGCATTAACACCACCACCATTAACTCACAATGGCGATAGACTCTGTGTTGTAGATTATTATGAGTTCTCATTACAAAGCATAAAGTACTACATCTAACAATGATTCATTCACTAAAGCCATTGACTTTAAATTGACTTTGACTTATTCCACATCATCAGTTTATTTAATGTTGAACTCTCTCTGAAGGCAGCAGTGTTATTATCAGTGGGGCGTCATACTACCACCTGCTGGTAAGAAATGATAGTTGCAGTTGAGTGGATATTTTTTATTTTTTTACTAAACCAATAATGAAAGGACATACTATTTTCTCGTAACCACAGAGAGGCAGTGTACTCCACAGAATCGTATTATAGCCAAGATTTCCCACTGTGCAAGTCAACTGCCCTCCACAGGATGGCAATGTTGTTGCTTAATAACAGAATGCTCTCTGTGTTCAATCTTATAGCCATCCTGTCCTGTTAGACAGTCTTGAGAACTCAAAGAGGAGAGTAACCAATGTAAAGAGAACAAGTCCATTGTTAGTTTAAGAGTTTGGTATACACATTTGGCAGTTCAAGAATGCCCTAGGTTGATTCTCAGGCTTTAAAGTATTTGCTAGGAATGGGCAGGAAAATACAGTCTCTGTACAACTATCCATCAGTAACTGCATCACATGGGTTGTTGTCGGTTATTCATTTGTGTGTATGCTTTTGTGTATTGTGGGTGTGAGTGTGGCTTCAAGTGAGAATGTATGCATTAGACTAGGCTATGTGTGCATGGCTTAGTGCCGTTCCGTGTTGTACGTGAGGCTTTGTCCGGTAACTACAGCAACATGGTGCCCATCCATCTCCCTCCCTGACACGGAGACAGCAGCGGTCTCCAGCCATGGTGATGCATTATGGGCCGCCTCCATAGCGCCCAGGAAGCCCGGTGTAGATAAGGACAGGACGGGCGGAGGGGCAGGGTCTAGGATCGCACAGATAGTAGCTAATCACATTCATTACATCAATTAGAGCAGATCAAACACAGAAGTATTGATGGTCTGACGCAGCCTCTCTTTTATTTTCCTGCTGATCGATGTCTCCAAACCCCCTCCACCCCAACCGGCCTCACCCTTACGGGAATTAAAGGGAACGTTGGAAACTACTTCTCGGAACATCTGAGGCTTGTGCCTACTCATCACAACTAACATCCCAAATCCAGCAACATGTGTGAATGAGTATGTTGAAACAGGCACTATAAATATTCATATTTAAATCCCCTACTGTGTATTGGACACAATCCCCTTTAATGGTTCTAAATCACAAATGACTGTGAATCAGTTTTTGAGCAATTTAAAACCACACACTCGGGGCTAAGCTAAACACAATAGATAATGACGCATCCGTCCTAATTTCTAAAGATTTATACTATGTGAGAGTTGTTGGGCACCAGACCACTGTAGATGAGAGCTGCTATGTGCTTGGCTACATGAAGAAAGAAAATGCAGATATAGATTTCAGCAACACAGCACACTGCTTAAAAGTTAAAAGTCTACAAAGAGACCTCCCAAAATCTGGGCAGCTTCAGCAGAAGTGAAAAATCTGGAGTGGGGCTTTCTCCCCGTTTAGCAGTTTCTTACAGTTGATAATCTCCACAACACAATCCTCTTTAGAGAAGTGTTCAAGCAAGATCCTGGTAAATGTATTCATTTAGTTTTAATCCTCAGAAGTACTGCATCAAATCTCCAACTATGTTCTTATTCTAGAGTCCCTGTGAAGTAATATGTAAAGAAATGGTGTTAAAATATAGTGAAACACCGAAATAAATTGCACAGATTTTTGTAGGATACATTAATCATGCCAACACATTTAGTTTTTATTGTGACGTGGCGTCAGTGAGATTCTAACCTTCAATCTTCTTCTCTCTAATCATGGAATTAGTTCACTGTTCATTTTAGTCTATTCAAACAGACCCCATTCAAAGGAATTAAGCATTCATTAACTTCTCTAGGGTAGGGGGCAGCATTTGACATTTTGGTTGAAAAGCATGCCCAAATTAAACTGCCTTCTACTCAGGCCCAGAAGATAGGATATGCATAGATTTGGATAGAAAACACTCTAAAGTTTCCAAAACTGTTAAAATAATGTCTGAGTTTAACAGAACTGATTTGGCAGGCGAAAACCTGACAAAAATCCATTCAGGAAGTAGTATTTTTTGTTGTTGTTGTAGTGTTCTATTCAATGCCATTACAGTATCCATTGACTTATGACTCAAATTGCAGTTCCTATGCCTTCCACTAGATGTCAACAGTCTTTAGAAATTGTTTCAGGCTTGTATTCTGAAAAATGAGGGAGTAGTCTGAATGAGTGGACCCTGCCGTGTCACAGAGCTTTTTCATACGCGCGACCGAGAGAGTGCCTTTCTTGTTTACCTTTTATATTGATGACGTTATTGTCCGGTTTAAATATTATCGATTTTCTTGGCTAAAAACAACCTGAGGATTGAATATAAACATCGTTTGACATGTTTTTATGAACTTTACGGATACAATTTGGATTTTTTTGTCTGCCTGTTGTGACTGCGATTGATCCTGTGCATTACTGAAGAAAACGCGCAAACAAAACTGAGGTTTCCGGATATAAAGAGAAACTTTATCGAACAAAAGGAACATTTATTGAATAAATGAATGTCTTCTGAGTGCAAACATATGAAGATCATCAAAGGTAAGTGATTCATTTTATCTCTATTTCTGACTTCTAATTCTTCTACTTGGCTGGTTACTATTTGTAATGATTTGTCTGCTGGGCTATGTTCTCAAATAATTGTAAGGTATGCTTTCGCCGTAAAGCATTTTTGAAATCTGACACCATGGTTGGATTCACAAGAAGTTAATCTTTAAACCTATGTAAAATAGTTGTATCTTTTCTGAATTTTTATAATGAGTATTTCTGTATTTGAATTTGGCGCTCTGCAATCTCACTGGATGTTGGCCAGGTGGGACGCTAGGGAGGTTAAGGTTAAGATCGGGTGTGGCCAATTAGTGGGCATGGCCAACACACCTGAACACACTTAACAAGAGTTTTGTTGATGTTTTGTTGATGTTGAGAACTGAATGTACTGAATGTACTCTATACGTTTGTAAATAAAACATGTATTTCTCTGAATGTTACTAGTTGTTTTTATGGAAAGTTTTCTTAACTTTCTTGGAACAATTTGAGAACATGACTTTAAATAGAACCAAGAGGAAACCTGTAGGAAACGTTATGCAGAAGTACTGAGAATCCAACATTCATTCCCAACATCAAACCAATTGGAGAACATTCCTAGAACATTACCAACATTTTTTATTAAATGTAACCATGTTTGAAGTTTTAGGAAACGTTCTGTTAAAGTAATGAAATAGCAAGAAATAACTTTTATTTTGTCAAGTTCCTTAAAATGTACTGAGATTGTCCCAAAGCCAAGCAACTATCGTGCACCACACCCAGAAAGTTGTGGGGAGGTTGTATCCAAAATAACCATAGGACAATCACACTCTCAACAAGCTCTAAGAAACATATGGTTCTCAGAACATTATGTGCTAGCTGGGATACACCTGCACACACACAAACAGGGTCATACTCACTAGGCACGACACAAAAGAAAACATTCAAAAACAGGGAGTTACTATCGGAACGTGAAGAGTTAAGAATCAAACATTCCATTGCAAAACATTCTGAACAACTTTGCTAGAGACTTCCCAGAGACAGTAGAGTAGGGGATTAAGCATTAAGGAAATGATGACACAGGGGTGGCAGGTAGCCTAGTAGTTAGAGTGTTGGGCCAGTAACTGAAAGGTTGATAGATCGAATCCCCGAGATGACAAGACTTCAGTAGTGTCTGTGTGGTTGTGTGGTCCTTGACATCAGGTGTCTGTGACACAGTCCTGGTATGACTGTCGTGTTTGCAATGGCCCTAACTGCATTCTAAACATTGATCAGTCGTCTCAGTCCAATCCTCTGACTGACAGGTATGTGTGAACTCCAGGTCATATCTTTACTCGAATAGAAGGTTAAATGACTCGTGACCAGATGGGCGTGGTGCGTGTGTGTGTGTTTGCGTGCAATAGTCGGTTGCGTAATTAACCTTGTGACAGAGCAAGCCGCCGTCACGTGTTCCAGAACCTGTCCCGTCTCCCTGGCGACAGAGAACCTTGTGACATCACCGTGAGGGAGGAAGTCGAGGAAGAGGAAAGATGGTGCAGAAAAAGAGAGAGATAAAATGGATAGATAAGGCAGAAGTAACGAGGGGGGAAAGAGGATAGGTTGCAAAAGAGGGATGGTAGAAGAGTGTTATTGATACCCAGACAGAGGAGGAGTGGGTACATTTTTCTCAGAGTTTTATCACAAAACATACATTACTTCAGACAGGGGGTGACCAAACATATAAACCGTCTGCTTTATGTCATCTTCCACAGGCAGTTAGTAACAAAAACAGAGACAACAAGGACACAGAGGGAGAGAAAAAGGAACGGACAGAGAAAGAGAGTGTGAGAGAGAGAGGGGTGAAAAACCATGTAGTGAGGAGGACGAGGAAGCTTCCTCCTTGTCTGTGTGAGGCCGGTGGCAGAGGGACTCAGAACAGAGTGTTTATGCCTGGGATGAAATAAGAAATTGGTCACCCCCTTCTTCCCTTTCTAATCTGACGCTCTCTCTTCCTTTTCCCTCTGTTTTTCTCTCCCCCTCTCCTTCTCTCTCCATCTCTCTTGTTCTCTCTCTTTCTCTTTCTCTCACTCTCTCACTCTCTCTCTCTCACTCTCTCACTCTCTCACTCTCTCACTCTCACTCTCACTCTCTCACTCTCTCTCCCTCTCTCTCTCCCTTTCTCTGTGTTATCAGTATCTGACACACAGTGAATCTCAGAGTATCTAGCTCTCTGCTATCAGACTGCTCTTCATCTCACGCTGCCCCTCCGCAGTCAGCTTTATCAATCAGAGAGCCACTGCCAGGAATCACACCAACACTATCACAACCACACAACAACCACTACACAACAGTACCACAACCACACAACAACCACTACACAACACTATCACAACCACACAACCACTACATAACACTATCACAACCACACAACAATCCCTACATAACACTATCACAACCACACAAAAACCACTACACAACACTCTAACAACCACACAACACCCACTACACAACACTATCATAGAGTTTTCCAAATTATGTCCTGCGGAGCCCGAGGAGCGCATGTTTCGGTTTGCCCTGGCACTACACAGCTGATTGAAATAAACTAATAAGGTTCAAGCTTTGATTATTTTAATCAGCTGTGGTACGAGGACAAAAAACAAAGCGTGCACTACAACCACTATCACAAGCACACAACAACCACTACACAACACTATCACCACCACACAACAACCACTACACAATAATATCATAACCACACCACAACCACTACACAACAATATCACAACCACACCACACAACAACAACTACACAACACTATCACAACCACACAACAACCAATACACAACAATATCACAACCACACCACAACCACTACAAGACACTTTCACAACCACACAACAACACCATCACAACCACACAACAACCACTACTCACGACACAACAATATTGCAACCATACATACAAGAACCATTACACAACACTATCACAACCATATAACAACCACTACATAAAACTATCAAAACCAGACAACAACCACTATACAACACTATCACCACCACACAACAACCACTACAAAACAATATCACAACCACACCACAACAACTACAAAACACTATCACAACCAGACAAAAACCACTATACAACACTATCACCACCACACAACAACCACTACACAACAGTATCACAACCACACCACAACAACTACACAACACTATCACAACCACACTACAACCAATACACAACAATATCACAACCACACCACAAACACTACACAACACTATCACAACCACACAACAACCACTACACAACACTATCACAACCACGACAAAACAATAGCGCAAACACACCACAACCATAACACGACATTATCACAACCACTACACAACAATATCACAACCACACAACAACCACTACACAACAATATCACAACCACACAACAACCAATACACAACAATATCACAACCACACCACATACGCTACACAACACTATCACAACCACACAACAACACTATCACAACCACTACACAACACTATCACAACCACACAACAACCACGACAAAACAAGATCGCAACCACACCACAACCACTACACAACACTATCACAACAACACAACAACCACTAGACAACAATATCACAACCACACAACAACCACGACAAAACACTATCATAACCACACAACAACCACTACACAACAATATCACAACCATACCACAACCACTGCACAGCAATATCACAACCATACAACAACCACAACATAACACTATCACAACTACACAACAACCACTACACAACACTAACACAATCACACAACAACCACTACATAACATTATCACAACCACTACACTACACAACACTATCACAACCAATCCACAACCACTGCACAACACTATCACAAGCACACAACAACACTATCACAACCACACAACAACCACTATATAACACTGTCACCACCACTACAACAATCACTACACAACAATATCTTAACCACACAACAACCACAACAAAACACTATCATAACCACACAACAACCACAACAAAACACTATCATAACCACACAACAACCACTACACAACACTATCACAACCACACAACAACCACTACACAACAATATCTTAACCACACAACAACCACGACAAAAAATTGTCATAACCACACAACAACTGCTACACAACAGTATCACAAACACACCACAACTACACAACAATATCACAACCACACAACAATACTATCACAACCACACAACAACCACTACACAACAATATCACAACCACACCACAACCACTGCACAACAGTATCACAACCACACAACAGCCACTACATAACACTATCACAACCACACAACAACCACTAAACAGCAATATCACAACCACACAACAACCACTACACAACACTATCACAACAACCACTACATAACACTATCACAACCACACAACAACCAGTACATGTAGGTGTCCTGGGCTGTATCACCACCTGGTATGGTGACTGCACCACTCGCAACAACAGGGCTCTCCAGAATGCCCAATTATTACCGCTGGCAAACTTTCCGCCCTCCAGGACACCTACAGCACCCGATGTCACAGGAAGGCCAAAAAGATCATCACGGACATCAACCACCCGAGGCACTGAATTTTCACCTTGCTATCATCCAGAAGGCAAGGTTAGTACAGGTGCATCAAAGCTGGGACCGAGAGACTGAAAAACATCTTCTCTCGCAAGGCCATCAGACTGTTAAACAGGCACCACAAACACATTACAAGCTGCTGCCTATAGGCATAGACTAGGAATCACTGGCCACTTAAGGAATGGAACACCAGTTACTTTAATAACGTTAACATATCTTGCATTACTCATCCCATATGTATATACTGTTATACTCTATCCTCCTGATTCCTGCTTAGAAGCTAAAATTAAAGCAGGAAGCACCAGTGACTTGGTCTATAAAAAAGTGGTCAGATGAAGCAGATGCAAAACTACAGGACTGTTTTGCTATCACAGACTGGAATATGTTCCAGGATTCTTCCGATGGCATTGAGATGTACACCACATCAGTTACTGGCTTCATCAATAAGTGCATTGAGGACGTCGTCTCCACAGTGACTGTACGTACATACCCCAACCAGAAGCCATGGATTACAGGCAGACTCTAACCCGGACGCTTACAAGAAATCTTGCTATGCCCTGCGACGAACCGTCAAACAGGCAAAGCGTCAATACAGGGCTAAGATTGAATCATACTACACCGGCTCCGAAGCTCGTCTTATGTGGCAGGGCTTGCAAACTATTACAGACTACAAAGGGAAGCATAGCTGCATAGTGCCTAAACAGATCCACATTGCACTCTATTCCACTCCACACTGCCCTTTCCCACTTATGTGAGAATGTTATTAATTGACTACAGCTCAGCGTTCAACACCATAGTACCTTCAAAGCTCATCACTAAGCTACGGATCCTGGGACTAAACACCTCCCTCTGCAACTGGATCCTGGACTTCCTGAAGGGCCACCGCCAGGTGGTGAGGGTAGGTAGCAACACATCTGCCATGCTGATCCTCAACACTGGAGCTCCCCAGGGGTGCGTGCTCAGTCCCCTCCTGTACTCCCTGTTCACCCACAACTGCATGGCCAGGCATGACTCCAACACCATCATTGAGTTTGCAGATGACACAGCAGTGGTAGGCCTGATTACCCGACAACCACGAGACAGCCTATAGGGAGGAGGTCAGAGACCTGACCGGGTGGTGCCAGAATAACAACCTATCCCTCAACGTAACCACGACTAAGGAGATGATTGTGGACTACAGGAAAAGGAGGACCGAGCAGCCCCCATTCTCATCGACCGGGATGTAGTGGAGCAGGTTGAGAGCTTCAAGTTCCTTGCTGTCCACATCAACAACAAACTAGAATGGTCCAAACACACCAAGCTAGTCGCGAAGAGGGCACAACAAAGCCTATTCCCCCTCAGGAAACTAAAAAGATTTGGCATGAGTCCTGAGATCCTTAAAAGGTTCTACAGCTGCAACATCGAGAGCATCCTGACTGGTTGCGTCACTGCCTGGTACGGCAATTGCTCGGCCTCTGACCGCAAGGCACTACAGAGGGTAGTGCGTACGGCCCAGTACATCACTGGGGCTAAGCTGCCTGCCATCCAGGACCTCTATACCAGGCGGTGTCAGAGGAAGGCCCTAAAAATTGTCAAAGACAACAGCCACCCCAGTCATAGACTGTTCTCTCTACTACCGCATGGCAAGCGGTACCGGAGTGCCAAGTCTAGGACAAAAAGGCTTCTCAACAGTTTTTACCCCCAAGCCATAAGACTCCTGAATAGGTCATCAAATGGCTACCCGTACTATTTGCATTGTGTGCCCTCTCCCCAACCCCTCTTTTAACGCTGCTGCTACTCTCTGTTTATCATATATGCATAGTAACTTTAACTATACATTCATGTACATACTACCTCAATTGGGTCGACCAACCAGTGCTCCCGCACATTGGCTAACCGGGCTATCTGCATTGTGTCCCTCCACCTACCACCCACCAACCCCTCTTTTTATGCTACTACTACTCTCTGTTCATCATATATGATTGTCACTTTAACCATATCTACATGTACATACTACCTCAATCAGCCTGACTAACCGGTGTCTGTATGTAGCCTTGCTACTTTTATAGCCTTGCTACTGTATATAGCCTGTCTTTTTACTGTTGTTTTATTTCTTTGCTTACCTATTGCTCACCTAATAACTTTTTTGCACTATTGGTTGGAGCCTGTAAGTAAGCATTTCACTGTAAGGTGAAATGGTGCACGTGACAAATACATTTTGATTTGATTCGATTTGAGACTGGTGTTTTGCGGGTACTATTTAATGAAGCTTCCAGTTGAGGACTTGTGAGGCGTCTGCTTCTGGCTATTTTGAGCCTCTCATCGAACTCACAAATGCTGACGCTCCAGATACTCAACTAAGTCTGAAGAAGGCCAGTTTTATTGCTTCTTTAAACAGAACAACAGTTTTTAGCTGTGCTAACATAATTGCAAAAGGGTTTTCTAACGATCAATTAGCCTTTTAAAATGATAAACTTGGATTAGCTAACACAACGTGCCATTGGAACACAGGAGTGATGGTTGCTGATAATGGGCTCTGATTGAGAACCATACTAGGCCGAAACATAGAAAAACAAACAGACTGCCCACACAACTCACACCCTGACCATACTAAATAAATACAAAACAAAGGAACTAAAGGTCAGAACCTGACAGGTAGTGTGTGTGGTCTAATTCATTCCTACTTAGATTTGTGTGTATTGGATATATGTTGTGTAATTTGCTAGATATTACTTGTTAGCTATTACTACACTGTCGGAGCTAGATGCACAAGCATTTCACTATACCTGCAATAATATCTGCTAATCACGTGTAGGTGACCAATAAAATTTGATTTGATTTATCACAACCACACAACAACCACTACACAACACTATCACAACCACACAACAACCCCTACATAACACTATCACAACCACACAACAATCACTACACAACACTATCACAACCACACAACAACCCCTACATAACATTATCACAAACACACAACAATCATTACGCAACACTATCACAACAAAGCAACAATCCCTACATAGACATTGCACACATCCATGCAATCAACGGTAGACATGTTGCATCACTTTCCAACCTCTTGGCGTCAGTCTAGAGATTGGCCTTCCCACACACCTGATGCGCACTTGAAATATCATTTTTTTTATCTGCTTTTCCTGGAGTAGCTAATACCATAAACCAATCTCTTTATTGAATTCTGTATGTTTTATATATCGTTCTAGTAACCCATTTGGAATTAAGTTGGGAAAAAGTGTTAAATATGGTTAATTTACAAGAAAATGGAAACAAAAGCACAAACACAAGAAATATATATTTATTTTTTACAAAAACCCAATGTCAATGCATCTCATCTATTATTGACCAGTGTTAGCTGCAGATCAGATCAGGTCTGAGAGGGGCCAGACCAGTAGATTGAGTTTCACCTCCTCTTCCTCGTTTTGCCTTTAAATATTCCACTGGATTGAAAGCTTCAAAGTAAATTTCAATTACAGCTGCGATTAGATCTAGCCTGGTCCATTAGAGGACATCCTAGCTTGGAGGGACAGGCAGGGCAGAGCAGAGCTGAGCCTGTAGGGCCCTCAGCCCTCACTACAGGAATTACTGCTTATTGATTTAGCTGCCACAGACCTCCTGACAATGACATTATGTCTGTGTGCTTAAGAGTGCTTTAGAGGGCAGGACATGGCTAAAGTGCTCCTTCATGCAACCTAACAGACATGGTGATGAAATAACATTTAATTAGGAGGAAAAAGAGAGAAATATTGTTTCTGCTGACTGATGGTTAAGGGTTTTGTGTTTCCTTCTGCAACCGTAGCACATGGTGATTGTACAGTATGAAGATGTCTCTTTGGCCTTCACATTAGGTCTGGACATGGTTTTGAGCAAATGGGCCCTAGATGGTGAGCTGTGCTTGCACGGATGATGAAGACGACGATGAAGATGATGACTACAATATGATGAACCATTTTGACAGGAGACAATTCTTCCAATGCAATACAACCACCTTTCACTAATATTAGCTATCTCTTCTCTTCTAGCCCTAACTCTCCTCCATTTCTCAGCTGTCTGTTATCCCTCTCTCTCCTCCATTTCTCAGCTGTCTGTTATCCCTCTCTCTCCTCCATTATTCCTCTCTCCTCCATTGCTCTGCTATCTGTTATCCATCTCTCTTTCTCTCCTCCGTTTCTCTACTATCTGTTATCCCTCTCTCTTTCCTCCATTTCTCAGCTGTCTGTTATCCCTCTCTCTCCTCCATTTCTCAGCTGTCTCTTATTCATCTCTCTCCTCCATTTCTCTGCTCTGTTATCCCTCTCCCTCTCTCCTCCATTTCTCTGCTCTGTTATCCCTCTCCATCTTTCCTCAATTTCTCTGCTCTGTTATCCCTCCATCTCCTCCATTTCTCTGCTCTGTTATCCCTCTCCTTCTCTCCTCCATTTCTCTGCTCTGTTATCCCTCTCCCTCTCTCCTCCATTTCTCTGCTCTGTTATCCCTCCATCTCCTCCATTTTTCTGCTATCTGTTATCCCACTCTCTCTTTCCTCCATTTCTATGCTGTCTCTTATCCCTCTCTCTCAATCCATTCCTTTGCTAACTGTTATCCCTCTCTCTCTCTCCTCCATTACTCTGCTATGTGTTATCCCTCTCTATCCTCCATTTCTCTGCTTTCTCTTATCCCTCTCTCTCCTCCATTCCTTTGCTCTCTGTAATCCCTCTCTCTCTCTCCTCCATTACTCTGCTATCTGTTATCCCCCTCTCGCTCTCTCTCTCCTCTATTTCTCCGCTATCTCTTGTACACACACACCATCTCATCACACTGGTCAACCCATGGCCCCTGTGGGCACACTGTGAGCATATATTCACGGAACCGCAACGCAAGCAAACCAACACACACCCAAGACAAAGAGAAAGATTCACTCCAAGGATAGATAGAATGAAAGAGAGATGGAGAGAGTGAGGAAGAAGAGAGGGAATTCAATTTTTTTTAAAGGGAGGGTGAGGAGAAAGGGAGAGAGAGAGAGAGAGAGAGAGAGAGAGGAACACAGGGATATACTGTAGGCACTTGAGCACGAGGTAAAGAGGGAGCGAGACAGAGCAAGAGAGAGAAGGAGCGAATGCAGGGGGAAGATAGATCACGGTCCTGAACGATTGTGACAAGCATAGACTCTATCTGCTGCTGTTTGTTTGCACACTCCCCTCTCTGCATTAAAGGAGCCTGCCTGCACGCCGCCAGCACAGCGCTAGCTAGCTCCATCTCATCATCACCTGACACACCAACAGATGTTACGGGGCGATAAGGACCTTCTTCCCTTTGTATCTACAATTACCTCTGCACAAACAGGAGGGGGAGGAGGGAGGAGAGGAGATAGAGGGAGGAGGGAGAAGGAAGGGAATTAAATATATGATGATGCCCCTTTTAAACAAAAATACATGGGGGAAGATGGAGGGAAGAGACACACAGAGAGAAGGAACGAGAGGTAGAGAGCGAGCAAGAGGGTAAGAGAGAGAGGGAGAGAGTAAGGAGAGCGAACGAGTGAATGAGAGAAGGAGAGAGAGATATGGTGGGAGGGGTGATTTGTCCTGTGTGAAGTGCATGGTAAATGGCCTTGGTGTGCTTCCTGTCCCCTCGTTGTTTGTCTCTGTCTAATCGGCTTATTCCATAAGCGCTAGCCGCAGCATCGTCATTAGCCAATGATAATGATATTATTCAACAGAGGATGAGAGAATTAAGGAGGCACACTATCTGATGTCTAGTATTGTCCGGGGCCCCATTTCCTCCGTGTCCTCAGAAAAATGTTTGTGTTTTCAGCAGATAGGAGTTGTTTGTTTGAGATGGTAATGGTACCTGTTAATGACGGCCATAACCATTGACTTTATTGCTTAAAAACACAATTACTTAACTTTCATCGTGAATTACAAGGCCAGTTTGTTCTGGAAATAACGCAAACTAAATGGGGATGTCAACAACAAAAAAAGGGAGTGTGGAAGATTGGTATTGTTATGGCGAATGTAACCCTACAACTCCGAATAGATGTGCAGCTCCTCTCTCTTTCTCTCTCTCTCCCTCTTTTCTACCTGTCGTCCTCTCAGATGAAACCTGATCACCATTTAACCCTCCTGCAGTGTTCTGGTCGAATTGGACCAATTTACACGTTTTCTCTCTGAAAATGTAGTTAATTTAATCTGATTGTCATAAGGTTCCATGACTTTGTCCACACAGGGCATCTGAACACACAAAATACATTTGGAATATCTTCATACAATTTTGTCTTATTTAACTTTTGTAGACCTGTGGTGTTTCGGCTCAAAAATGACTGGTCATTAGAAATGAATGGGCGAGACTACAATTAGTGTATACAATTGAGTTCAGGCACATGCCCATTCATCAGATGGACACACTTCCTCTCCTAGACCCCCACAAACACACACACACACACACACACACACACACACACACACACACACACACACACACACACACACACACACACACACACACACACACACCTCACTCCCTTCTTGGCTTCCATGGCAACCCCCACGGGAACCATTCCCCAGTAGAATCTTTCCCCCACGGGAACCACACCTGTTGGCATTCTCACAAACCATCGCAACATTGTTTCAATAATATATAGTTTTCTCACAGTTCTGGTATATAAAGCTTTTTTGAGGCCTTGCTCACAGTGAATTATGTGGCAGCACAATGACCAAACAATATACTGTATATGAGGCTCTTGATCATATCTTTGATCCTGACACTGGTGAGGAGGAGAAAGGCCAGGAACCTGACAGTGAAGATGCATTAGAGGAGGAAGTGTCAGAAGTGGAAGACAACACAGAATATGATGCAGACCAAGAGACAACTGACTAGGAACACTCCAGTGATGAGGAAGAGGGCCCTGCTGAGGTTGTTGTTACACTCCAGTGATGAGGAAGAGGGCCCTGCTGAGGTTGTTGTTACACTCCAGTGATGAGGAAGAGGGACCTGCTGAGGTTGTTGTTACACTCCAGTGATGAGGAAGAGGGACCTGCTGAGGTTGTTGTTACACTCCAGTGATGAGGAAGAGGGACCTGCTGAGGTTGTTGTTACACTCCAGTGATGAGGAAGAGGGACCTGCTGAGGTTGTTGTTACACTCCAGTGATGAGGAAGAGGGACCTGCTGAGGTTGTTGTTACACTCCAGTGATGAGGAAGAGGGACCTGCTGAGGTTGTTGTTACACTCCAGTGATGAGGAAGAGGGCCCTGCTGAGGTTGTTGTTACACTCCAGTGATGAGGAAGAGGGCCCTGCTGAGGTTGTTGTTACATTCCAGTGATGAGGAAGAGGGCCCTGCTGAGGTTGTTGTTACATTCCAGTGATGAGGAAGAGGGCCCTGCTGAGGTTGTTGTTACATTCCAGTGATGAGGAAGAGGGCCCTGCTGAGGTTGTTGTTACATTCCAGTGATGAGGAAGAGGGCCCTGCTGAGGTTGTTGTTACATTCCAGTGATGAGGAAGAGGGCCCTGCTGAGGTTGTTGTTACATTCCAGTGATGAGGAAGAGGGCCCTGCTGAGGTTGTTGTTACACTCCAGTGATGAGGAAGAGGGCCCTGCTGAGGTTGTTGTTACACTCCAGTGATGAGGAAGAGGGCCCTGCTGAGGTTGTTGTTACACTCCAGTGATGAGGAAGAGGGCCCTGCTGAGGTTGTTGTTACACTCCAGTGATGAGGAAGAGGGACCTGCTGAGGTTGTTGTTACACTCCAGTGATGAGGAAGAGGGCCCTGCTGAGGTTGTTGTTACACTCCAGTGATGAGGAAGAGGGCCCTGCTGAGGTTGTTGTTACACTCCAGTGATGAGGAAGAGGGCCCTGCTGAGGTTGTTGTTACACTCCAGTGATGAGGAAGAGGGACCTGCTGAGGTTGTTGTTACACTCCAGTGATGAGGAAGAGGGCCCTGCTGAGGTTGTTATTACACTCCAGTGATGAGGAAGAGGGACCTGCTGAGGTTGTTGTTACACTCCAGTGATGAGGAAGAGGGCCCTGCTGAGGTTGTTGTTACATTCCAGTGATGAGGAAGAGGGCCCTGCTGAGGTTGTTGTTACACTCCAGTGATGAGGAAGAGGGCCCTGCTGAGGTTGTTGTTACACTCCAGTGATGAGGAAGAGGGCCCTGCTGAGGTTGTTACATTCTGGTCAAAGAATGGGAATTTGTCCTGGTCTTCATCCCCACCTGAGTGCAGAGGTCGGCTGTCAGCTGAAAATGTTATCGGGATGACCCCAGGGCCAATGATATACGCCATATCCCGGGTTGATGACGTAAAATCCTGCCACTATTTAAAAATTTGAAAAGGTTTCAAAACAAATGTATTTGTTATAGTCAAAATAATCCACACGTTAGGCTTTTTTTAAACTCAAAAACAAGTTGTATGAGCTCAGGTCAATGAGGCCTACAGGCCATGAATAGCATATAGAAGTTCAAAACTTGTGATGTTCACAATAACTGAAGTTGATAAAAAGATCTAACACAACATTAGGTGATAATATATGTGTTGTTATGGATTTAAAATCAGCTATAACGGGGCGGTCATTTTGGACCGGTAACACATCATTAATTAACATGAAACAAACACAACAGGAGAGTAAACAGTGTTTCCACGTGTGTTTCACTCAACCCGTCGTCGGGTGGCATCACATTGAGTCTCAAAGATTCTAGAAACCAAAATCATCCATCCTTTTTTAGAAACAATCTTAATTCAAAGATGAAGTTTCCATCTTTCTTTCATCACACCTGTCCAGGGGTGGAGATGACATTAACCATCAACAGTCACGCCAATAGAATGAATCTACCCCACACAGGGGAGAAACAACAACAACAACAAAAGCCAGAATCTCAATCTAAACCACCGCGGTGTTGAGGGAGTGTGTCCTCCCTTGACGGTGGTGAATACGTGCAGATGATAAGCAGAGCACGGTAATCAATGCAGTAATGATAGCGGGGAGGGAGCCGCTGCTACGGCCGGCCGCTATCGGAGAGAGTCATCAGCGGAATTTCTATAGAGCCTCGGCTCGGGTGTGTGTGTGTCTGTGTGTGGCGGGGGCGAGGGAGGTCTTGTGTATGCGTGTGTGAGTGTGTGTGTGGAGGGGGCGAGGCAAGCGCAGGGGTGTGTGTGTGTGTGTTGAATGCCGTGAAAGCGCGACAAACGTGTCTTGTGGTGTGCGAGGGAGATAAGCTCTAAATAATTGCTGTCTGACAGGCCTGAATAATGGCCAAATTAGACAGAAAGTGCACATTATTACGTCTCGGGAACGTTACAGGGTAGCACTTCATTACGTCGGGGGAACGTTACAGGGTGGTTAGACGTGTTAGCGCTAACTTGATTAAGGTATTGGCATGCTCTGATGATGGTGGTGGTGATGATGACGCTGTGACCCCCTCTCCTTTCTTCCCCTTCTCTTATTCCTTCTTTTTCTTCTTCTCTGGATTAGAGTCATAACATGGACGCCCTCTTACCTGTATATGACCTGTGTAGTGCATCAGCCCACACAGAGAGAGGAAGAACGAGGGATGAGAGGAAGAGAGATGGAGGAGAGAGAGACCATGACGGGCAAACAGATTGATATCGGAGAAGAAGAAGAAAGAGAGGGATACCGAAAGAGTTGAACGAAGGGAAGAACAGAACTATAGCTAGATGTGTGGTGGCTTGTGGTTAGGAGGTCCAGAGGAAAGAATGGAAGGAGAGAGAGAGAGAGAGAGGGAGGGGATGAAAGGAGGGGTAGAGGAGTGTAACCTGATTGATGTGGATGGGCCCGGAGCGGGGGTGTTTTGTCTGTGGTGTGGTCACGCTGTGCTCAGATCGAAAGGCAGGCGGGAGACAAGAACGAGTAATCTACTGGATCACTATGGACCTGACGCTCACGACAACCAATTCACCGCAGCTACCAGGGACAACATGGAAGACACCAGGCAAGCAGGAAAGTCGTCCAGTGTTAACGACACTACATCAACCCTCCATTCTGAATTACATTTGAAAGTTGAGAAATAGAAGAATGCCTCAATGAGATAGAAATCAGCCAAATAAACCAAGCACCTACACACTAAAGTGTGCTGTTGGTAATGTGACTGTAACAACGTACAACATCATTAGTGCACAGCTAATCAGTGATCTGTGATTCAAATCACATAAGTAGTCGAACACGTAGATAACCGGCCAATGAGACAGTTAGCTACGTCTGTTACTGATGTGAGATTAGGCTTTTTACATGCTTATCCTTGTAGACCTCCCCAAGCTACAGATCAGAGGAGGGGAGAGAGGGATAGATGTGAATCAGGGAGAAGAGTGGATGATGTATATAATCAGTTATTATCACTTCTGCATCTCTAACGCTAACACTGCTCTAATCACAATAACACCACTTGGGATATCTACTGTTCTTCGGTCCTATGCTGCTGATGGTGTGGGTTTATCTCTGTGTATGTGTGTCATATTGCCATGTATCTGGCTAACGTAGGATCACCACCAGACTATGGCCTCAGCCTTGTTGAGAGTTACTTGTTCCTGTGCATGTTTGTGGTTGAGTGTTGGTGTACGTGCTTGGCTCCATGTGTCTTGCGTGCGAGCGTGTCTGTGTGTGCCCGTGCCCGTGTGTGTGTGAGCGTGTCTGTGTGTGCCCGTGCCCGTGTGTGTGTGAGCATGTGTGTGTGTGTGAGAATTAGAGGGGGATCAGAATGAAATCAAATCCTTTCTACTCCAAAAAAAAATCAGCCTGCTATGATCTATCTTCTGTCTCCATCTACCTTGGCGTTGTCTGAGATGTTCTAGTGCCAGCGTGGCGGGCACAGGGCACTGGGCGCAGGGGGTTGGGCCGGGGGTGGGGGTGGGGGAACTCCAAACTCTAAGTAAGCCTTATCTCCTCTAGAGCTGGTTCAGATTAGTTGCCATCCTGCCCCCTCATGTTCACACACATGCAAACATATACACACACACACTACAGCTGCTACTGGCATTAGAGGGCACAACTACAGGAAGAGAGGAGAGGAGAGGAGAGGAGAGGAGATAACTCAATAAGTCTGGGTTTGGGAAGGAGGATGAGAGGGTGAGTACAAGGGGGAGTCAGAGGGGGTGTGGGTTGTCTATCTCTCTCCATTCAAACGTTCCCCGCCCCCCCCCCCCCCCCCCCCTCCCCCAATAAAGAGGGATGGAGCACACCCACCCTGAAGAAAAAGTGGTGTTTCCACTGAGAGAAGGAGGTGTTTTGATACTATTACCCAGACGCAGTGTGGGGTGAGACGGTGGCGAATGGGGGAATTTGGGAGGGCTGGAGTGAGGGTGCATGAGGAGCAAAGCACGTTTGGGAGACACCAGTGGAACGGCAATCTCTGGAGTCCATTCTGTCCCTGTCTCTCAGCGATTCCCCAGCGAATCAAAAGCAAGGAGATAGCCGCAGGGGAGTCCAAGAAATCACGCCTACAGAGGGCCTGCTCACGTTTACTGTACACACACACACACACACACACACACACACACACACACACACACACACACACACACACACACACACACACACACACACACACACACACACACACACACACACACACACACACACACACACACACACACTCATAAACACACGCAGAGCAGGACATAGGCCTTTTCTCATTTGGACAAAAGTCCATCCTCCACCCTCTCTCCTCCACCCTCTCTCCTCCACCCTCTCTCCTCCGTGACCCGGAATCCGATAAGTGTTCAAGTGGTCGAGGAGATGTCAATTGGTTAGTAGGCGAACGGAAGAGTGTCCTCCCCTCCTCGATAGCCACCTTTAGTGGTGGATAGTCATGTGTATCCTACCTGAGTTCTCCTCAGAAGAGTTTTAATAATCTGCCACACCCCCTGTGAATCAGCGTATGTGTTGTCGGAGGGGAAACGCATGCACACATTTATAAACAACATGCTACGTTTTATCAATGAAATGTCTTGCTCAACTAACAACATTTGTTTTGATCACTTTACACATTTATTTTGGGATCCACCCCTGTAAAATTAATTTATTTTGGGATCCAACCCTGTAAAATTCATTTATTTTGGGATCCACCCCTGTAAAATTCATTTATTTTGGGATCCACCCCTGTAAAATTCATTTATTTTGGGATCCACCCCTGTAAAATTCATTTGTTTTGGGATCCACCCCTGTAAAATTCATTTATTTTGGGATCCACCCCTGTAAAATTCATTTATTTTGGGATCCACCCCTGTAAAATTCATTTATTTTGGGATCCACCCCTGTAAAATTCATTTATTTTGGGATCCACCCCTGTAAAATTCATTTGTTTTGGGATCCACCCCTGTCAACAACATACATATATTTGCCTGATGGGCAAGAGTCATAGAGTCATTTCATACTAGGTCATTTTCGTCCACGTTCCTTCTCCTCACCGCCTCGATTACCTTTGACCTTTTTCAAAAGGTGGCGAGCGAGGACAGAGGAGAGAGGACACAGGAGTTGAGCAAATTCAAATGAGAAAAGGCAATTACAAACCCCCTACACACACACATGGAAAAGGACACACACACCTCTCACACAAACCATGAAGGGCTCACATACATACTATTTACACAAATACAATTACAGTGAGAATATAGCATGGAACGAACAAAAGCTTAGCAAAATACACTAGGGGTTTTAACCAAAGTAAACACTGATGACCTGTACAAAATGTACAGCAGAAACACACATGTACTCAACTCTCACACGCCTATTCTTTTATAAGTATAGCGTAACATTATCTTCATCATTCCAGGGGGTATAAGAATGATTTCACTCTAATTGTATTAATCTTTCCACCCCCTTGATTCCCACTCATTGTTTTAATACATTATTATCGACATCCTCACTTGTTATTTTACTTGTTGACTCTCGTGGGTTGTGACTTTAAAGCTCAAGCCGACCCGTGACACAAATTTGGTATTTAATGTTTTTATTGTCAAACATTTTATTTTCTCACTCCTCCTTTTCCCAACAAACTGATTTAATCATCCACATCTACTTTCCGAGACCATAGACGTTTTGCTTCATACACCCCAATGGGGTGACCCCAGTGTCCCATCTCCCACCTCTCCTCACACCCCCTGGATTCCCATTATGTATTCCCTAACAGGAATTCCTTAAACCGTTCCCTTTCTTCTTTGCTTTTAAATGGTCTCTGTGCCTAAATCCACCACCCCAACTCTCCAACCCTCATCCCTTCTTCTTCATCCTCCATCGCTCATTTTTTCCTTCCATCCTCCCCCTGCCTCCCCCCGTCTCTGATCTTGATTTGGGACCAGGAAATATCATCTAGGGGTCTGTCCGGCTACAATAACATTCAATAAAGGAACACGAGGGTGGCTGAGACTGGACCACTGATAGCACTAGGATTTATGGGCCCTCCGCTACAAACACAACCACACACACATAAACACACGTACGCACGCAGGCACACACACATATACAGTGGGGAGAACAAGCATTTGATACACTGCCGATTTTGCAGGTTTTCCTACTTACAGATCATGTAGAGGTCTGTAATTTTTATCATAGGTACACTTCAACTGTGAGAGACGGAATCTAAAACAAAAATCCAGAAAATCACATTGTATGATTTTTAAGTAATTAATTTGCATTTTATTGCATGACATAAGTATTTGATACATCAGAAAAGCAGAACTTAATATTTGGTACAGAAACCTTTGTTTGCAATTACAGAGATCATACGTTTCTTGTAGTTCTTGACCAGGTTTGCACACACTGCAGCAGTGATTTTGGCCCACTCCTCTATACAGACCTCCAGATCCTTCAGGTTTCAGGGCTGTCGCTGGGCAATACAAACTTTCAGCTCCCTCCAAAGATTTTCTATTGGGTTCAGGTCTGGAGACTGG
The DNA here is from genome assembly GCF_057628025.1 of Oncorhynchus mykiss. Taxonomy (NCBI): domain Eukaryota; kingdom Metazoa; phylum Chordata; class Actinopteri; order Salmoniformes; family Salmonidae; genus Oncorhynchus; species Oncorhynchus mykiss. Next base: position 16,273,356 of record NC_143042.1, read on the forward strand.
CTAGGCCACTCCAGGACCATGAGATGCTTCTTACGGAGCCACTCCTTAGTTGCCCTGGCTGTGTGTTTCGGGTCGTTGTCATGCTGGAAGAGCCAGCCACGACCCATCTATAATGCTCTTACTGAGGGAAGGAGGTTGTTGGCCAAGATCTCGCGATACATGGCCCCATCCATCCTTCCCTCAATACGGTGCAGTCGTGCTGTCCCCTTTGCAGAAACGTATCCCCAAAGAATGATGTTTCCACTTCCTTGCTTCACGTTTGGGATGGTGTTCTTGGGGTTGTACTCATCCTTCTTCTTCCTCCAAACACGGCGAGTGGAGTTTAGACCAAAAAGCTCTATTTTTGTCTCTTCAGACCACATGACCTTCTCCCATTCCTCCTCTGGATCATCCAGATGGTCATTGGCAAACTTCAGATGGGCCTGGCTTGAGCAGGGGGACCTTGCGTGCGCTGCAGGATTTTAATCCATGACGGCGTAGTGTGTTACTAATGGTTTTCTTTGAGACTGTGGTCCCAGCTCTCTTCAGGTCATTGACCAGGTCCTGCCGTGTAGTTCTGGGCTGATCCCTCACCTTCCTCATGATCATTAATGCCCCACGAAGTGAGATCTTGCATGGAGACCCAGACCGAGGGTGATTGACCATCAACCTTGAAAATCTACAAATTTCTAATAATTGCGCCAACAGTTGTTGCCTTCTCACCAAGCTGCTTGCCTATTGTCCTTTAGCCCATCCCAGCCTTGTGCAGGTCTACAATTGTATCCCTGATGTCCTTACACAGCTCCGTGGTCCCTGGCCATTGTGGAGAGGTTGGAGTCTGTTTGATTGAGTGTGTGGACAGGTGTCTTTTATACAGGTAACGATTTCAAACAGGTGCAGTTAATACAGGTAATGAGTGGAGAACAGGAGGGCTTCTTAAAGAAAAACTAATAGGTCTGTGAGAGCCGGAATTCTTACTGGTAGGTAGGTGATCAAATACTTATGTCATACAATAAAATCGAAATTAATTACTAAAAATAATACAATGTGATTTTCTGGATTTTTGTTTTAGATTCCGTCTCATAGTACATGCTTGAATTTCTATTTACAAGTATCTTGTATTACAAGTCTCTATTTTACACCATGTTCTGCTGAGAGGACGTTTAGAGGGTGAGATATGACATGAAAACGCCAGACTACTGGCGTATCAGAAGTCCAGTTCTCATCCACACGTCAGTTCATGTTTTAATACGATACAAATAAAATGTTTTAGGGGCTTGAATGCTTGTATGGTAAAGAAACATGTGTTTTTGTGCAGCGCTGGGTTGTCATGGTAACGCTGCTCAGCATGTCGCAACACTGCCCAGCATGTCGCAACACTGCCCAGCATGTCGCAACACTGCCCAGCATGTCGCAACACTGCCCAGCATGTCGCAACACTGCCCAGCATGTCGCAACACTGCCCAGCATGTCGCAACACTGCCCAGCATGTCGCAACACTGCCCAGCATGTCGCAACACTGCCCAGCATGCCGCAACACTGCCCAGCATGTCGCAACACTGCCCAGCATGTCGCAACACTGCCCAGCATGTCGCAACACTGCCCAGCATGTCGCAACACTGCCCAGCATGTCGCCTGTCTAACTCCCCACTGGAGACCGGTGTTCAATCCCTGCATCAACTGTTTCTTCTGCTTGCCTGTCTTCTTTCCTTATTCACTAACTGAATAAAGTGTTAAAACACTTATAAGAATATACTTTAAAAAAAACTTTGTCCATTGTGGCTCTACGATGCCACACAAAAACTAAACTCACACTGTCAGAAGAGTTCCTCTTTCTCCTTGCGGCATACTGTAGCTAAATCAAATATTGGGCTGGAGTTGTTGTGTTTGGAGACTTGTTTTAAATCCCCTTTGTTGAAATGTCCATATCGCCATCCCACTGCAAACAAACACTTGTCCAAACATGACTACACGGTGGCTGCCATCTTGGGACGCCAGTCTCTAACACGCCATGGTACCACTCACAGCTCCTCAGCTCGCTCTCTAAATGTACTGTGACCAACATGGAGACGCTGGTCTGACCGGACACGAGAGACAGCATCTTCCACCTCGCCCCCGAGGGTGCAGGAAAGAGTGTGATACCACTACCACATCCAGTACCACATCCAGTTCCTCACCAGAAAGACCGCGTCTGCGTCCAAAGCACTCCACCTCTGGGATTCGTTCCCCCAGATCTGCTCCGGTCCCCGCTGTGGTTAGGAACAGGAACAACGGCTTGACAAGAGCGAGAGGGAGGGAGAGGTGGAGGGGAGGGAGAGTGAGAGGAGGGAGGGAGAGGTGGAGGGGAGGAAAAGGGAGAGGTAGAGGGAGAGGGGGAGGTAGCGATCCGGTTTTGGACGGTGCAGGATCATCATTGTCTCCTGTCTCACCCTGTCAGTTAACATTACAGGAGGGGTTGCTAGAGCCGCCTGCCACATTGTGTGTGTGTGTGTGTGTGTGTGTGTGTGTGTGTGTGTGTGTGTGTGTGAGTGTGTGAGTGTGTGAGTGTGTGAGTGTGTGAGTGTGTGTGAGTGTGTGAGTGTGTGAGTGTGTGAGTGTGTGAGTGTGTGAGTGTGTGAGTGTGTGAGTGAGTGAGTGAGTGAGTGAGTGAGTGAGTGAGTGAGAGAGAGAGAGAGAGAGAGAGAGAGAACCTTACTGGATGTGTGGTCTTGGGACTAACACACACCGAGCCTCACGCACAAACACAATGAACACAAACACACACTCACCCCTCCCTGCTCCCTCCATCACTACAGGCGGTTCACAGCAAACCTACACACCAGATTGTGAGTGAGTGGTGGATCTGTTTGCAGAGCAGACTGTGTGTGGGTGGGACAGAGCTACAGGCACTGAGTGTCTCTATAGCCCCATGTGAAATCACACGTAGGCTGCGATCAGCCTCCAACCATTTACCAACCAAGCTGTACAATCAAACAGAGAGAGAAGCTTTAGTTAAAAAATCCTCTGGACCACCAATGAGTAGAGTAAACTGCAGAATAGTTGCCTGGCTGACTGGGCCGTTTCAGGCTGTTTCAGGCCGCTCTCCTAACTGTTACGAAGTATTCATCATCTAACCAGATTAACAGCTTGACAAACAAACGGCGCGTCACCATGGGGAAGCATGGGGAATTAGAATGTTAGGACAACCAGTAAAGAGCCCCTCGAGGAGAGAGTGGCCCTGGAACAAGAAGGGAACTGTTCTGACATTAAGGCACTTGTAAATAAACATAGATGAATAGATGAAAAGGGAGAAGAGAAAGAAGTTCATTGAGAATTGTTTTGAATTAACTGCTGCAAATAGAGTGTTATTTAGAATTGGGGAATCGACTTTGCACAGTGTCACTAAGACAGCATCTTACAGCATAGCCAGAGAAATAAGTAGATGAACACGGTCTAAGGCCTGTTCTCACACTGAGCTAAAGCCTGCGGAGAGGTTAGAGGATGTATGAAAAATGACCTTTGGCCTTTTGGCCATTATTCCTAGTTTTTTATGCGAACGCGTAGATACCAGACATTAAAGTTGTTTTGTTAGAGTGACATTAGTGTAATAAGTGAGATGCTCTGAAGTTTACTCCAATTCTGACCCCATGGGGCTATAGTGTGGATAGACTAACCCACCCACTACTACACCCACAACTGTCTGGGTCTCAGTGTCTGAATCTGTCTATCTACATCTCCTCTCCTCCTGATCATCTTTCCTCTATGGGAACACACAACAGGGGCCCAGAAATTAGCCCTGGTTTGGCTGAGAGGACAGTGACAGACAGTGTCATGGGGACACGAAGAGCTGAGAGAAACCACTATAAAGGGTGAGTGGATGAGGTCCTGTGAAAGGACAAGAGGGGGTGGTGTGTCTGGTCTGGGTCAGAACTGCGTAGCGTCTAGTTGGCTATCTCCTTCCTCATAGACCAACCAGCATCCCTAGAGAGCCATCGGCACTGCTACTAAAGGAGTAGGAGGACTCTCTCAAACCAAGGCAACAGGATTTAAATGGCCTACCCAGGAACAGACCATGCCCTAGGGGCCACAACGGGGCAGTATAGGGCAAGGGTGGGGGAAGAGAGTGGGTGTTTGGGGCATGGGAGAGGTCCAGTGGGTGAGCTTGTCTGGTCTAGACTGGGTCAGGAGTAAGTCTGATCTGGTCTTGGCCCCTCTCTGTGGTTCTGGAGGAGATATCTGATGTTGCTCCAGGTCCAGATTAAAGTCTGAACTCATCCAGAGCAGAGAGGGAGAGGGGTAGTGGAGGAAAATGAACAGGGAAGGAGGAGAGGAAAGAGGAGAGAGAGAGAGAGAGAGAGAGAGAGAGAGGATGCAGTCCGAGATCTTAATCACAACAAATTCATTACGAATTGTACTCGTAATGAATAAAAAAAACATTAAAAAGTACATAACATATCATAGGACGTCACGAATTATACAAGATGGATGACGTAGTACACAAAAAACGGGGACCAGTTTTTGCTCGTGAGCACCCCTTTCAAATCTACTGGCTGAATTTCTACAAAAGATCTGGAGCATCACTTTAACGAGAGTTCAAAATGCATGAATTCCTAACCATCATTAAATCGTTAAGCCTTGGTAGGCATTGGGGAACATACAGAGAAACAGAGCAACATTACAACAAAGTTTCTGTCATGATGACAACACTGATAATTGGCATCAGTAGATGTGGTGGGTGTTATTGTCCCATAGGGACCCCATGCTGCTCTGACTTACACAATAGATGTGAGTGAGTGGGGAAATCATTTCCATAACAGACACACACACACACCTCCCCGGGGACGTGTCAATCTAAGTGAGAGAGAATGTCTACATTTAAAACCATCTGGGGAGGCATGAAGACCATTTCTCAGCTGTTTAACTTCAATTAGGGGAGAGAGGCGTGAGAAAGGGGGAGCAGAGGAGAGGAGGAGAGGAGAGGGAGGGAGGGAATCAGGGACCACTTGTGGAGGTAGCATAGGTGCTAAGGAGAAAACACATTTACGGCTCTGCTCTAAAGAGTCTGCATTGTGTCCTGGTCTTTGTGGTTGTACAGTGATGGAGGGGGTTTGATGCCTATAAGAGATATGTATTGACAGAGGATGGTAATGGGGACCGAAGGGCCTATAACTGATTGCCTTGGACTGACTTGTGAATACAGCCAAGAAGTTACATTCAGTCACACAGCAATCAGAAAGCCAAACAAACATTTCACACCTTTTCTTGAAGGTCACAGTCAGTCCCCCGCTCAAAGAAAATTGGGATATCAGGTCTCGAAAGACCAGGTGAAACGGTCAAAAAAACAAAAAAAACACAGCAATAATAAAATAAAATAAAAAACACGATGGGGAGAAAAGGTCCTATTGGACAGGAAATAAAGCTGGCTGTCAGTCTGTCGCCCCCGACGACAGCCGAGTCACATCTCCCAAGTTATTGCTCATTGTTTACTCTTTCTGAAAAGGTCAGAGGTCGCCACTACCACATCTATTTTCTACCCATCAGCCCCTGCTTCCATTCTTCCCTCAGCGTGAGCAGGAACAAAGAGTGAGGGAGCGGGAAGGAGGGGGGAGGAGGAGCGGAATAAAAAAAGGAAAGGAGAGCAGCGATCAGACAGTGCTGATAAGGAATGGGGGGATAAGGAGGAGGGAAAGATGGAGGGGGGGCTGTACGTGCTTTGGGGGTGATGTGTGTATTCAACTCCAGGCTGACTCCTCTTATGCTAATACAGCCAATTTCCTCTTTTATTTCATTTCTGGAGACGAAATCTGCGATCTGCGATAAGGTTGCCGTGGCGACCGCCTGTTCCCCGGGCGGATGCGGGCAGCCGTGTGATGGAGATGTGTAAGTCGGCGGGAGCAGCAGGGAATGAATAATTTAAAACTCCACCAAGCGGGAGAGATAAGAGAGAGCAGCCAGGGCTGAGGCCTTCACTCTCTCACTCTCTCATTCACTCTATCCCTCTCTCTCCTTCTCTCTCTCTCCATCCCTCCCTCGCTATCTCTCCACCTCTTCTTCTTCCCCTCACTCTCTCAACCATCCCCCCTTTCTATAACACCCTTCCTCTCTCTCTCTCTCTCACTCTCGCTGCCTCACTCCCTCTCACTCCCTCCCTCTCTCCCCCTTCTCACTCCCTCTCCTTCTCTCTCTCCCTGGGCACCCAGAGCTTCATCCTGCAATGCTGGTTGATCTCCAAGGTCAAGGGCATGATGGGTAATTTAACCAGTATCTTGGGGCTTTGGGGCCAGTGGCAGAGCGAGGGAAAGAAGAGAGTGGGGGTATGGAGAGATGGATGAGGAAGTGGTAGGTTTGATATGGAGGGTAAGTCAAGGATTGGGGGGGATTTGGGCACAGTCTAAATTTGAATATTGGTACACCTCTCCGCATTGACCCTGTTTAAATACAACTGTCGCTTTCCAACTGAATGTTTTCACATACTTTATTTTTTTACTCTTAGAGAGTCAAAGATCCCTCACAAGCTGCCAAACGCTGTTGTGTGGAGTCAATCCAATACCATCACAGTCACACCAGTTGAAAGCCTCTTGACTAATGTCACTCACGCACTACACAGTCGTTACACACACAACTGACACTCACCAGAAAGGCCCCTATGGTCCCACACTTGAATGTTGCACATGCCTGGAATAGTTGAGAGTTCCAGCTGAACGCTGCTACCATGTAAACAGTGGGACTAGGTAGAGACTGAATGTCCTGGGCTGGATATGTGTGGGTGGGTGTGTGGCAGTCGACTAAGGCAGCTAAATGGGAGAGAAGGGGCTAGTTTTGGGAGAGCAGGTGTACCTCACCCAAAATATGATATGTTTTGGGGACCTGAGTGATACTAAGGGGATGTGAATTTTTCCAGATGAAAGCAGGGTGGGGTGGAGTGTGTTTAGCCTCATGCCGGTATGTCCTCGTGATGAGCTAGGCTACGTCTCTGACTCCTGTCTGTCTGGCCTCTCTTAAACTGTTTTCATTCCTCCGTCGTGGCACGGGGCTTTATCGTCACGGTGATAACCAGTTGAAAACAGCCGCAGGCAGGTCACCACTAGGTGAGGGGTTCACGGTGAAGAGAGGTGTGCGTGACCGACGTCCGCCCTCGCACCTCTACTTGGTCCGCTCCAGCCCTCCCTCCCCGGGTGCAAGGACTGTCCTAAAAGATGCAAGCCGAGGGGGAAATGGGAACAAAAAAGGGCTGCTTCTTAAACACAACACACAGGGCGCCCGCACAGGTAATCTCAGCCCAAGCGTGACGCCTTTATCCCCGCTGGCGCCAGGAGGTAGGTAACCTGCCTGCCCAGTCAGGGCTCACAGACGCACAAACACACGCAGGCACTCGGCTACAACTCAGACACACACACACACACACACACGCGGATGTAAGCTCACACATGTACAAACACAACGTGTACACTGATTGTACAAAACATTAGGAACATTAGGAGTAGCATCTCCTTTTGCCCTCAGAACCCAATGCTTCCCACAGTTGTGTCAAGTCGGGTGGATGTCCTTTGGGTGGTGGACCATTCTTGATACACACGGGAAACTGTTGAGCGTGAAAAAACCAGCAGTGTTGCAGTTCTTGACACAAACCAGTGCACCTGGCACCTACTACCATACCCTGTTCAAAGGCACAAATATTTTGTCTTCACCTTCTGAATGGCACACACACACACAATCCACGTCTCAATTGTCTCAAGGCTTAAAACAATTTCTTTAACCTGTCTCCTCCCCTTCATCTACACCAGAGATCATCAACTAGATTCAGCCGCGGGCCATTTTCTTCTTGAGCGGATGTTCAGGGGGCCGGAACATAATTACAAACATTTGTAGACTGCAAATTGACCGCAAGAAACCCAAACGGATATAATATGTAACTAAAACAGAATCATTTCAAACCTTCCTTGCATTTGTATATGATTACATACTGTAAACTTTCTCTATTATGCAGGGAAATACTTTGGAACAGATCACCAGAATTAAAATAACGTGGAGCTGATTTGCTGGAGTCTTTACAGTGTTAAAAAAATATTTTGCTCAGTAACCTTGCGGGGCCAAATAAATCACACGCGGGCCGCCAATATGGAAAACCCTAATCTACACTGACTGAAGTGGATTTAACAAGTGACATCAATAAGGGAACACAGCTTCCTATGTCATTTTTTTTGTGCACTCAGTGTACAGCATCAGCAGTGAGCGTAAGTGAACATTATTATTTATGTGTGTGTGTGTTGCGCTGGCAGAATTGGGGTGAGCTGTTGTAACTTCTCAAGGTTTGTACTCTGTTCTGTTCTTGAACTGTGATTCCATGCATTTCAATAGACTCCAGTTATGTCTGCACTGTAACACAAGGCCATTGTGTTTCGGAACTGTTTGCTTGAATAAAAGAACTGCTGTGCAACAATATGATTGTGTTACTACCGCCCACTATATAAGGGACGTGGAACCATTTACGTGTCGAGCTCCTTCCCTGACTGCGATCAGAGACGGATCTACCTTGCAGCTGCTTGTATTCATTCAGATAAATCCTACTATACCATTAAATTCGTCTCTGCCTAATCGTTGGATTGGGTTTTCCACAACAGTGTGGAGTTGTAACGTTGATATAAATCAGAGGTGTAAACATAATCGAGCCTTCAACATGTCACAAAGAGGCTTTATTCCAGCCAGCCTGGCTGTCTTTGTACCGTACAGTCTCTGCCGCTGATGGGACAGTAGATTACTGAACATTTGAGAGGCATTTATTCACATGCTAGGGATAAGACGTGTTTTGTCTGCTTTCTCTGATGCCTCACATTCCCCAGGACCTGACCTGTCCTCGGCACCCGACAGCTCACCCACCCAGCACGCGCGCACACACACACACACACAAGCACAAGCACACTCACACGCAAGACACATGGACCCAAGCACGTACACCAGCACGCAAACCACAAACATGCACAGGAACAAGCGAGACAGGTATGTAAGCAGAGACGTACAGAAGCTCAAACGGGGGACTTAAAGGTAATCTTGCTTTGTCGTCTGCATCTTCTCCCAGTAATATCCCCATCCAACACATGGTGGCACTGCGTACTTATGAGAGTGGTGCCGACTTCACTCCCCGTCTGGTATAGCATAGTGCTGAACTGAGTAATAACACACGCGCGCACACACACACACACACACACACGCACACGCACACGCACACACACACACACACAGTACACAACCAGGCAGATACTCCAGATTACATTGGTAATGCCAAAAATATTGTCCCATAGAAAAGAATATAACACAGCGATAAGAGGATGCTATCTGCTCTGATCCTGATACCACACTAAACGCACACGGAATATCAACTCTCGCAAACAAGAAACAGCACATCATCCAAACCATAAACACAGGTTACAGCATTTCTGAGATACTCCATCTAATACAATTAGAATTTAGCGACTCAATAAGCCACATCTAGATGCTGCTTATGGAAATCAGGACAGACTTTTGAAGAGAGGCAGTGGTTCTAGGACTTTATGTGTAAATAAAGAAGGATAAAGAGGGAATGAGAAGTGTGTGTGTGTGTGATTATGACTTGATTGAATTAGAGAATTATATTATCTTTCTGTCATGTAAATCTAGATTAAGGTTTGTGAAGGTATTTACTCATTAGCAATCCCCTCACAACAAAACAGAACACACTGTCAATAAATGAATTCAAATAAGGTTAAAAAATATATGTTTTCATTTGATTATTTTTTCATTATTATCTATTTAATTAAATTATAATATATTATTCACATCAAAATACACACACACTACCTGGCAGAAATATTAATTGATGGAAACTAATAATAATATTAATATTTTTTTGTTTTTTATTTCAATGAAATGATTTGCCTTGGATGCACATCAAGCTGTTTTTGAAAAGGCATTTTTTAGGATTTACATTACATTTGTTTAATTATAGCGGTCGGGAATCGTTTCTATCTGAACTGCAATTGTAAGGGCCTCAATTAAATGTGATGTTAATTAAATCAGATCTTGTGTTGTGTATTAACAGTTAATAGAGCGGTAATTTTAATCTAGTGAATACACACAGAGTAATCATGGAAATAGGAGAAATGGAAGGATTTATTTAATTTCATGGCTTTTTAACTTAGCTGCTGCCTTTCATTAGTTCATAATCTCTTTTTTTAATAACAATCTAAGTATCAAAATCAGCCACCACTCAAATGTCTGTGCACAAACATAATGGAGACATTTTTGGACTGATATTTTAGGCTACATGTTCACTTTCAATGTGGCGTTTTCTAATCATAGACAGTTCTTGGAATTCACTTTCACAGGAAAATACCTTGATTTACATGAAGTAGCCTACTGCGTAGTTAGACCGTAGCTTAAACCAAAACACATTGTATCAAATTCTGTACATTTTCATCTAAGAAAAGCAGAACATTATATATTTAGTTTAACAAACTGAAATACCTCAGTGGTCTGATACACTGAACTCGAGAGGAATACACACCTGATGATCAAGTCTGTCAAATATTTGTACTTTTAAGATGTTTGCACAACTCTAAGAATGTGATAACTCTGTGTGTGCATTTTCGTGCACTTGCGTGCCAGCTCATTTATGGCTGTGTGTGTGTGTATATATGTGTGTGGGTACTGTGAGGGTGTTAATTATGCTTATTTCAGCATTAAACTGAGGCCTTATCTGATAAGCTGCTGGCTTCCTTTACGGAGGCAGGTTCCTGGTAGAGCAAGTCACACTACTGTACAGATAAATGGGAACATTCATTCTGTGGTCAGCAAGACTTTCAGAAGATATACACTTTATATTTCCTACTCTGGTTAGTTATTTTAAGAAACTGTTTATCCACAACGCAAGAGATACGGAGAGAGGAACACAACCTCTATCTAAACCACATTAGACTAATTAACAAACTAATTTAAAAGCTGTGGAAATATTGATTGCCATACATTTGGAGACAGAGGAAGAGAGGAGAGAGGAAGGAAAATGAATAAATAAATTGTGGCAGGTGTATGTAAATTGTTTGTTGGTGCAATGGAGAAATGTAAATTACAGTTCAATCAGAAGAGGGAGAGAGGGAAAGAGAGAAAGAGAGAGGGGGAAGAGAGTAGTGGAGGGCTCTGTGAATTCCCGTCTCCACGCTCAGTTGATATTTCACTGGGTAAGGATGGAGCGCTACGGGTGCATTTCACACCCTGAATGAGAGAGGCAATCTCGCTCAGCCGACTAGAACAATAATTAGAATGGAGATTAAATAAAAATAATTAGAAAAAGTTCATCTAGTTTTGATGTATTAATTATTCCGCCCCTGCTTTATTCCAAGTCTAATTATCTGCTTCAGTGAAAATGCCAAGATTTTCTGTGAGTCATAAAAAAAATGACATTCATGTAATTATGTCAGCAATTTGGGGGGAACTCAGCTAAGCAGAGCGTCAGCTTTCTTCTCCCCCCTCAGTTTAAAGTAAGTAACTTCTAACTACTTATAACTTATAACTTAATACAGTCACTTTCAAGGCACGGGGTATAAATAATAGAATGCAATGGGAGATTATTTACTTCTTTAAATGAGGAGTGTCTCTCTCTCTCTCTCTCCTCTCTTCCAGCGAGAGTCGGGCCCCATCCTAGGCAGGCATTCGCCTTTTCACTCACACACACCCGCCTCCCGCACACACACACACTACAATGAAAACAAGACACTTTTTTTTATCCATTCTTGGTCAGTAGATAATCATTTGCATATAAATGGGAATATTTATTGTGACATAAAAATAAGGAAGGGAGATGTAGGAAGTAATGTGCTCATTTTTCAAAAAAACTTGCGGGGCCCGGAATGTGATATCTGTGTATTAAGAGTCAAGCAGTTTAAAGAATAAGACGAATGAAATCTAAGAGCGAGAGAGAGAGAGAATAAAAAGAGGAGAGGAGGCAAGGGACCCTTTTAAGATGTTGACTACACAAATGGAGCCTCGGAAATAGACAGCGTTCAGATGGAATATGAGAGATAGTTGTCTGTTGACATGTTGTGCACTTCTCTCCTCTCGCTCATTCTCTCTGCTGTATCCTCCGCCAGAGGCAGTTCACTAAGGCAAAGGCTCTAAACTGAAATGACTTCACATCCTCTCTACCTGACTGACGCACAGACCGGAGGAAAGGCAATAAAGTAGCCAAAACAAACACGTAGAAAATATATCATATAAAAACAGGTGTCTGGCCAATCAAAATACAACCATTTGATGAAAAAAAAGTGTGGATAAAAATAAATTCAACAGTTAAACCTACCAAAAAAATCATAGCAAACTACACATGTATGGATTAGTATTTTTTTGTCCTGGTAAGGTTTCACCATTTAAAAACATTGTATTTATTCATGCAGAAAGTTATTGGACCAAACAACCAAGTTCTTATACCAAATATCAATATGACAAACTTACTCACCAATCGCTCACACATATGATTCCGTCCTGCATATTCATTTGATATTTTCCTCTCTTTACATTATGCATTTCTTTGCCTGATTCCTCTACCATCTTAACATGGACTATACTGGATGGTTGAATAACTGCAGACCAGCCACGAAGCATATAGGCCTAATAACTGCTGAAGCTGAATTCCACCAATCATAGAGATAAGAAGAGGACCATCTGAGTCTGCTCATCCACCATAATGATTATATACATCCAGCAGGACACACATGGTCATGGTACAGTACCTATGGATGTTAGCCTGTTAAAACGACCATGAATCAAAATGGGACTCTATATACACACTGTAGATGTGCTGATGGATGAGTGAAATGCATGTTAGCCTTCGTGTAGATACAAAAGATAGAAAGGGGTGAAAGTAGTCACACATATGACGCTATGTTACAGTGGAGGACATGTTAGCGTGAGTCTACTCCATGGAAATGGGATCGCGCAATCATGTATCATCTGTTTGTATCGCTCATGTGTGGAGTGTTACGACTGGATGAGGTCTGAAGCAGTTTCATGTTCCACTTCCTTTTAGATAGGGAACGGATAGACCATCTGTTCTCAGATTGGTATCATGATACTTGTTTTGATCATCACTGTAAGGATTGGTATCCTCCTGGCCAAGCCCTGGATGAGAGTATAAACTAGGCTTTGTAACAGCAGAGACTCACAGGTTCACCAGTCTTAGTGAAGAGATAGGGCCTGAATAACCTACATTTACACTACACTCTGTAGAGCCTGAAGAACCAATACATTTACACTACACTCTGTAGAGCCTGAGGAACCAATACATTTACACTATATTCTATATCCCTGAAGAACCAATACATCTACACTATATTCTATAGAGCCTGAAGAACCAATACATTTACACTAGACTATACAGAGCCTGAAGAACCAATACATTGACACTATATTCTATGGAGCCTGAAGAACCAATACATTTACACTACACTCTGTAGAGCCTGAAGAACCAATACATGTACACTAGACTATACAGAGCCTGCAGAACCAATACATTTACACTACACTCTGTAGAGCCTGCAGAACCAATACATTTACACTACACTCTGTAGAGCCTGAAGAACCAATACATTTACACTACACTCTGTAGAGCCTGAAGAACCAATACATTTACACTACACTCTGTAGAGCCTGAAGAACCAATACATTTACACTACACTCTGTAGAGCCTGAAGAACCAATACATTTACACTACACTCCATAGAGCCTGAAGAACCAATACATTTACACTACACTCTGTAGAGCCTGAAGAACCAATACATTTACACTACACTCCATAGAGCCTGAAGAACCAATACATTTGCACTACACTCCATAGAGCCTGAAGAACCAATACATTTACACTACACTCTGTAGAGCCTGAAGAACCAATACATTTACACTACACTCGGTAGAGCCTGAAGAACCAATACATTTACACTACACTCCATAGAGCCTGAAGAACCAATACATTTACACTACACTCTGTAGAGCCTGAAGAACCAATACATTTACACTACACTCCATAGAGCCTGAAGAACCAATACATTTACACTACACTCCATAGAGCCTGAAGAACCAATACATTTACACTACACTCTGTAGAGCCTGAAGAACCAATACATTTACACTACACTCTGTAGAGCCTGAAGAACCAATACATTTACACTACACTCTGTAGAGCCTGAAGAACCAATACATTTACACTACACTCTGTAGAGCCTGAAGAACCAATACATTTACACTACACTCCATAGAGCCGGAAGAACCAATACATTTACACTACACTCCATAGAGCCTGAAGAACCAATACATTTACACTACACTCTGTAGAGCCTGAAGAACCAATACATTTACACTACACTCCGTAGAGCCGGAAGAACCAATACATTTACACTACACTCTGTAGAGCCTGAAGAACCAATACATTTACACTACACTCTGTAGAGCCTGAAGAACCAATACATTTACACTACACTCTGTAGAGCCTGAAGAACCAATACATTTGCACTACACTCCATAGAGCCTGAAGAACCAATACATTTACACTACACTCTGTAGAGCCGGAAGAACCAATACATTTACACTACACTCCATAGAGCCTGAAGAACCAATACATTTACACTACACTCGGTAGAGCCTGAAGAACCAATACATTTACACTACACTCTGTAGAGCCGGAAGAACCAATACATTTACACTACACTCCATAGAGCCTGAAGAACCAATACATTTACACTACACTCTGTAGAGCCTGAAGAACCAATACATTTACACTACACTCTGTAGAGCCTGAAGAACCAATACATTTACACTACACTCTGTAGAGCCTGAAGAACCAATACATTTACACTACACTCTGTAGAGCCAGAAGAACCAATACATTTACACTACACTCTGTAGAGCCTGAAGAACCAATACATTTACACTACACTCTGTAGAGCCGGAAGAACCAATACATTTACATACACTTACTGAACACTTTCGTGAAAGCGGTGGATTTTTCCTATCTTTCTCATTCTTTCTTTCTGTCGGCCTCTTTCTCTCCCTCTCACCATCTTTTCTCTCTCTTTCCGTTTCATCCTTTTCTCTATCTCTCTATCTGTTGCAGTAGATAAATATAGAGTACCTTGTAGGAACTAGTTGTTATCAAGTCATAATCAATGCCTGCCGGATGCTGAATGCTTATTATATGAACAAATCGCGCACACACACACACACACACACACACAGAGAGAGAGACAAACTCTCTCTCTCTCTCACACAGAGTACCAGCACAATCCATTGATTGAGGCTAGTGCTGTGTAGGTTCCTACCACCAGCACCTTATCATGGCCCATGTTGGTCCCCGAGCATTGAGGAGCATTGGAGTGTACCCAGGTTTCCTCGGCTGTATATTGTGAAATGGATATTGCATGGGCCGGGCCTCTAAAAGAGTCCATGAGCTTAACTGCACTTCTCACCCCGTAGTTGATGTTCCAAACAGTGACTTTGGCATCGCTCTCCTTCCCTACCACTACTGAGGTTTTGGCATGTGGTGCTCAACCTGGGAGCATGTTTGGCTCCTTACTGTCCTTGTGGAAACATTACTTTGTGTGTGTGTGTGTGTGTGTGTGTGTGTGTGTGTGTGTGTGTGTGTGTGTGTGTGTGTTCATATGTGTGTTAGCTATTAACAGAATTAAGGTCAAGATTAAAGGCTCTAGCGCACAAGCTACGGTCAACGGGGCGTGATCAAAGAGAAGAGCTGAGCCAACCCACACAGGTACAGATCACACAGGGTGCGGTACAGTACACTACTCTTACCTACAGCACAGCAACATAATGTATTAGGCACTGGGAGTTTCCTCTGCACTGTGCCAAGACCTACTGATGTTGCTACGTACTGTAAGTAAGGTGAATGGATAGGTCAGCTACAATACATTTTTCGTCATATAATTCTAATGGAAATATATTTCAGATAACTAGAGTCTGCCTTCTCTAGGTTTTGAGGAGAAAAGCATACGCGAAAGACAAAACTCTTTCGATTTAGATACCTTTTATGGATTTACATGTTCTTGCTTCACATGAACCAGATTTATCTTTACATAACCACAGTTCACACCAAAGACCTTACAATACAAGATATGGTAGGCTTTGTTTTAGGTCCACACTTCCTTGTACTTCCCAAGGAGCACAACTTGTATTTTCACCTAAATCACCATTAACAACAATCAACGACCCCAGAAACACCCTGCTGACCGGCCAAAACCAACATTTCCCAATCAATCTGATTTAATTCTTACATTACTACATTAATTACTGCTATAAACAAGACTCTACCTCCTTCGTGACGCCATCTTATCGTTGAACCCCCCTCAATCTACTGGTCTGATCTAAAAACAAACTTCCTGTTGTTGGACTGGGTTGTTATTGTTTCTCCCCTCTCTCATAGGCTATGTCCGGAACGGGAAACGCGTGAAGCATATTAAAAACATCTCGGTCGAGTCAGCCAAAACTTTTTATGACAGAACCCTGAAGTGGAAAGAGGAGAAGAAATGGAACATGGCGGCATGGCGGCGCTGGTGTTTGCTTTAGATGGTTATTTAAAGAGCGTTTTCTTTGGCCGGCAGCAGGCGCCGAGGGGGAGAACAGATCGAAAAGGGGGCCTATCAATTACTGACCCCAGTGGTTAACCTCTGTACAGCCCCTAGACTGGACCCCTACTCTCTGCTCCCTATGGAGCACACACACACATGCAGACACACACACACGCGCACACACAAACACACACATACATGCAGGTTAACCCTGGGCTTGATCCCAAATTGGACATTCATTTCTTAATGCGTTTTGGGTCCCATGGGTACTGTCCTAAGGAGCAGTGCACTGAGGACCTTACTGCCAACTATCATAACAAGATTGTGTGTGTGTGTGTGTGTGTGTGTGTGTGTGTGTGTGTGTGTGTGTGTGTGTGTGTGTGTGTGTGTGTGTGTGTGTGTGTGTGTGTGTGTGTGTGTGTGTGTGTGGTGCGCGTGTGGGGTGGAATCAGTGCACGCGAGTGTGTGTGTGTGTGTGTGTGTGTGTGTGCGTGACACCACAGACACTAATCACAAAATAAAGGAGGAGAGGAGGCCGCCAGTGTAAACAACGCCTACTCTCTTTCTTTTTTCCTTTCGCTCTCTCTCTCTCTCTCGTTCATTTGTTCCCTCTTTCACCTTGATGCCTTCGCCGAGTGTGAGTAAAAGACTAGCGGCGTCTACGCCGACTCCGACCATCAGAAAGCAAAATAAAGCCGTCATCAATTACTAGCAGTAGGTCCTCCTCTTAGTAAGGCCTTTAATGGGTTGTTATTGCTACGTCTGAGACTGGAGGAAGGGACGGAGAGGGACGGTGAATTGATTGACAGGCGCTCCGGGACCATAATAAAGATAATCAATATTGACACATTGTTTTCTGCCCTAGCCATACCTCATAAACATCTCTAAACAATGACATACACATCAGTCTGCTGGTGTATATGAGCAGCAGCCAAACACAAACAACCAACAAGCCGGTGCTTTCAGTGGGGTATGAAATGGAAAATGATCACAATGGCTATTTTATTTTATTTAACCTTTATTTATTAACGAGGCAAGTCAGTTAAGAACAAATTCTCATTTACAATGACGGCCTACACAAAGGAAAAAGGACTCCTGCGGAGATGGGGGCTGGGATTAAAAATATCAAATCAAATAAAAACATTGGACAAAACACACATCAGCAAAACATGACAACACAGCATAGTAGCAACACAACATGAAAGCAACATGGTAGCAACACAACATGGCACCAGCACAACACATGGTACAAATTACTGGGCAGAGACAACAGCACAAAGGGCAAGAAGGTAGAGACAACAATACATCACGCAAAGCGGCCACAACTGTCAGTAAGTGATTGAGTCTTTGAATGAAGAGATTAAGATCAAACTGTTGCAGAGGTTCCACACTAATGGGGAAAGGAATAGTATGCAGGGGGTAAGAGGTGAGCCTGAACCCCTCTGTGAGCCGTGGGCAGGGGGACAGGAGTGAGGGGTGAGTCTTTACCTCTATCTGGGTCACTGGTAGTTCACTTGGTCTCCATGGTCCTGGTACTACCCTCACAGCCTCCCATGGGGGCGATTACTTCTGATCCCAGCGGACCACAGTTTCTGTGTGGGACAGAGGAGAGAGAAGTAAAGAGTGAGGGGGGAGGTAGAAGGTGAGAGGGTGAGGAGGGGAGAAAGTGGGGGTCATTGGGCAATTACCTCCACCCTCCATCACCCTAAATGGACCTAGTCGCAGTCACCCCTCAATTAATGCATTAGAGAGGGCAAAGCTTACATAAATAGCTTCCTCTCCCTGGTGGGAGTGGGCAGGGCCAGGAATACCAGGAAGCTCTGGTTTTATTAGTTTGGAATGAGTGGGGAGGGTTTGAGGTTTGGCTGCTGACTGGTTATCACATGGGTTATCACTGGGAAGAGAAGGCAGAGCTGGGTGAGTGGGAGGCGTTAGCCACTTGCGTGAGGGAGGGGAAACAGAAACTCTGTGGCTTTCCACCGAAAAATCCACATTATTTAACATTTGAAGGGTCCC
This sequence comes from Oncorhynchus mykiss, assembly GCF_057628025.1. Lineage (NCBI taxonomy): Eukaryota > Metazoa > Chordata > Actinopteri > Salmoniformes > Salmonidae > Oncorhynchus > Oncorhynchus mykiss. The sequence goes on from NC_143042.1 coordinate 16,291,928, forward strand.
TAAATATAAATGCCTGTTGAATTCTGATGGAAAAATACCCTCTGACACACAGTATCTCTGCATTGACACAACCTCCCATTGAGACAGACTGTAAAAGCTTCCTTAACATTAGTGCCTCTGTAAACACTCCTTTCTACGTGATAAATCACTCAAATCACTCAAACCATCCTTTCCCCTTTTTCCCCTCCAGAAAAGGAAGAATACTGGATATATTACATGGCTGACCTGTATGTTCAGAAGGAATCCCCCTGGCTTGACTGAGAAATGTAAGTAACAGAAGTTGTGTTTGGATAGAGGCCCCGACCCGGGGAAAGGCGATACAAACGCATGCCACCGTGGCGTTTACCAAAGCAATTACTCATTATTTACTCTAATGGCGCAATAAATTGTGGTGTGGCAGGTAGCCTAGTGGTTAGAGTGTTGGACAAGTAACCGTAAAGGTTGCTAGAACAAGTCCCAGAGCCGACAAGGTAAAAATGTGTCTTTCTGACCAAGGCAGTTAACCCACTGTTCCTAGGCCCTCATAGAAAATAAGAATTTGTTCTTTAACTGACTTGCCGAGTTAAATAGACCAAAAAAATGGGTGATTTCATCTGCCAAGTAGAAGTGTCACACACCTTTGTCATCTCTCTGTGTGTTTCTGTGCGAGCTCAGTCATTTGTTTTGTATCAGGCACTACTCCACATTTACAGCACACAAATACACAAATGCTCACACACACTTTTTACTTCTTTAAGGCTTTGAGGAAATGTGATTTGACCTCTCCTTTCCTCACTGTACCACTATCTTTGCTTAGAGACAGAGGGAGAGAGAGAGAGAGAGAGAGGAAGACAGACAGACAGACAGACAGAAAGAGAGAGAGAGAGAGAGAGAGACAGAGAGAGAGAGAGAGAGAGGGCAGTCCAATCAAAGCTACTAGACAGGGTCTATAAACAGAGTAAAAAGCTGGTGGTACAGAGCATGTAAATACCAGCTAGTGAGTGTCTGACAGACTGAAAGTGACAGGCCACTACCCATTAAGTCATCAACATTAGTCCAAGCAGTTCAATCTCTCATTACACACTATTAAACACAATTCCTCTGTCCCTGTTCGGGCTCTGTAGGTCCATCTCCTGCTGTGTCAAAGCCAAACTGAAAGTGTGCTTTGTGTGATGTTTGTGTAGTGTAACCTAATCATGGTCTACACATTCTGTCAATGTTGTAACTCTACTGTAAATTGCCTACACATTACGCAGGACTGCCGAAAAAAAATGTTGTCCCAAATGTGAATTTGTTTGTATCTGGATTCTAAACCTTTGAACAATGTGATGATATATATATATATATAGAGTGAGACAGAGAGAGAGATATTTATTTAGATATATATATATATATATACAGAGAGAGAGAGATATAGATATATATATATATATATATATAAAGAGAGTGAGAGAGAGAGAGAAATATTTATATATATATATATAGAGAGAGAGAGAGAGAGATATAGATATATATTATAATTGGCCTATTTTGCATGTTATTTTGGCATTAATTCATGTTACATATTAGTTTGCAAGCTATATAAAAAAATCCATGAGTTAATAAAGCCGCATACAAACATGGTCTATTGAGTAAGGCAGCTCCAAAATGCAGGTGTTTCAGCCAAGTTCAATGTTTTCTGTGGTGGAGGGGCAGCCAGCAAAAAGAAGGCTCAATGTCATTGGCCAGAGATAAAATGACGTCAAATCCATACCATAGCTTTCATTGGACTGATCACGTCAAAAATCATACTTTCAAAATTTAAAAAAAGCAAGCTAGCTAGACAAGAAGTCATCATCATGAATCGTGTTGACAATCCACAGGCAATTCCTTTTCAATCCTTGAATATGAAGAGAGATTACCTTCTGACTTTCTGACATGGTGTACAGGGAGAATACTGTAAGAATGTCCCATGATATGAATTATGTCACTGTCCATTTCAAAAGTGCTGAACAAATAGGAATATCGTCTGTCAGAGCTCGGTCATTAATGTCTTCATCGAAATTACGGCTTATCTCTTGTCCGCTCATCGTTCCCTTATGCCAGAGTTTGTACATCTCAATTGTAAATTGTTTATATAGGTCTATCACGTATCACGTCCTATACATCATTTGAGACAATGCTGGAATGATTGATTATTTTGCTTATTTTGTGTATTATAATAAGCTCATGTGCATTTCTCAACGAGGAGGGGATACTATATAATGTTGTTGGGTCTGTAACCATGAGGAGGGGATACTACATAATGTTGTTGGGTCTGTAACCATGAGGAGGGGATACTACATAATGTTGTTGGGTCTGTAACCATGAGGAAGGGATACTATATAATGTTGTTGGGTCTGTAACCATGAGGAAGGGATACTATATAATGTTGTTGGGTCTGTTAACATGAGGAGGGGCTACTATATAATGTTGTTGGGTCTGTTACCATGAGGAAGGGATACTATATACAGTTATTGAGTCTGTAACCATGAGGAGGGGATATTATATAATGTTGTTGGGTCTGTAACCATGAGGAGGGGATACTATATTATGTCGTTGGGTCTGTTACCATGAGGAAGGGATACTATATAATGTTGTGGGGTCTGGAACCATGAGGAGGGGATACTATATAATGTTGTTGGGTCTGTAACCATGAGGAGGGGACACTATATAATGTTGTTGGGTCTGTTAACATGAGGAGGGGATACTATGTAATGTTGTTGGGTCTGTAACCATGAGGAGGGGATACTATATAATGTTGTTGGGTCTGTTAACATGAGGAGGGGATACTATATAATGTTGTTGGGTCTGTAACCATGAAGAGGGGACACTATATAATGCTGTTGGGTCTGTAACCATGAGGAGGGGATACTAAATAATGTTGTTGGGTCTGTAACCATGAGGAGGGGATACTATATAATGTTGTTGGGTCTGTTACCATGAGGAGGGGATACTAAATAATGTTGTTGGGTCTGTTACCATGTTTAGGGGATACTATATAATGTTGTTGGGTCTGTAACCATGAGGAGGGGATACTAAATAATGTTGTTGGGTCTGTTACCATGTTTAGGGGATACTATATAATGTTGTTGGGTCTGTAACCATGAGGAGGGGATACTACGTAATGTTGTTGGGTCTGTAACCATGAAGAGCTGATACTACATAATGTTGTTGGGTCTGTAACCATGAGGAGGGGATATTATATAATGTTTTTGGGTCTGTAACCATGAGGAGGGGATACTATATAATGTTGTTGGGTCTGTAACCATGAAAAGGGGATACTATATAATGTTGTTGGGTCTGTTACCATGAGGAAGGGATACTATATAAAGTTATTGAGTCTGTAACCATGAGGAGGGGATATTTTATAATGTTGTTGGGTCTGTAACCATGAGGAGGGGATACTATATTATGTCGTTGGGTCTGTTACCATGAGGAAGGCATACTATATAATGTTGTTGGGTCTGGAACCATGAGGAGGGGATACTATATAAAGTTATTGAGTCTGTAACCATGAGGAGTGGTCATATATAATGTTGTTGGGTCTGTAACCATGAGGAGGGATACTATATAATGTTGTTGGGTCTGTAACCATGAGGAGTTGATACTATATAATGTTGTTGGGTCTGTAACAATGAGGAGGGGATACTATATAATGTTGTTGGGTCTGTTAACATGAGGAGGGGATACTATATAATGTTGTTGGGTTTGTAACCATGAAGAGGGGATACTACATAATGTTGTTGGGTCTGTAACCATGAGGAGGGGACACTATATAATGTTGTTGGGTCTGTAACCATGAGGAGGGGATACTATATAATGTTGTTGGGTCTGTAACCATGAGGAGGGGATACTATATAATGTTGTTGGGTCTGTAACCATGAAGAGGGGATACTACATAATGTTGTTGGCTCTGTAACCATGAGGAGTGGTCATATATAATGTTGTTGGGTCTGTAACCATGAGGAGGGGATATTATATAATGTGGTTGGGTCTGTAACCATGAGGAGGGGATACTATATTATGTAGTTGAGTCTGTTACCATGAGGAGTTGATACTATATAATGTTGTTGGGTCTGTAACCATGAGGAGGGGATACTATATTATGTAGTTGAGTCTGTTACCATGAGGAGTTGATACTATATAATGTTGTTGGGTCTGTAACCATGAGGAGGGGATACTATATTATGTAGTTGAGTCTGTTACCATGAGGAGTTGATACTATATAATGTTGTTGGGTCTGTAACCATGAGGAGGGATACTATATAATGTTGTTGGGTCTGGAACCATGAGGAAGGATACTATATAATGTTGTTGGGTCTGTAACCATGAGGAGGGATACTATATAATGTTGTTGGGTCTGTAACCATGAGGAGGGATACTATATAATGTTGTTGGGTCTGTAACCATGAGGAGGGATACTATATAATGTTGTTGGGTCTGTAACCATGAGGAGGGGATTATATATAATGTTGTTGGGTCTGTAACCATGAGGAGGGGATACTATGTAATGTTGTTGGGTCTGTGACCATGAGGAGGGGACACTATATAATGTTGTTGGGTCTGTAACCATGAGGAGGGGACACTATATAATGTTGTTGTTTCTGTAACAATGAGGAGGATACTATATAATGTTGTTGAGTCTGTAACCATGAGGAGGGGATACTATATAATGTTGTTGGGTCTGTAACCATGAGGAGTTGATACTATATAATGTTGTTGGGTTTGTAACCATGAGGAGGGGATACTATATAATGTTGTTGGGTCTGTAACCATGAGGAGGGGACACTATATAATGTTGTTGTTTCTGTAACAATGAGGAGGATACTATATAATGTTGTTGAGTCTGTAACCATGAGGAGGGGATACTATATAATGTTGTTGGGTCTTTAACCATGAGGAAGGGATACTATATAATGTTGTTGGGTCTGTAACCATGAGGAGGGGATACTATATAATGTTGTTGGGTCTGTAACCATGAGGAGTTGATACTATATAATGTTGTTGGGTCTGTAACCATGAGGAGGGGATACTATATAATGTTGTTGGGTCTGTAACCATGAGGAGGGGATACTATATAATGTTGTTGGGTCTGTAACCATGAGGAGTTGATACTATATAATGTTGTTGGGTCTGTAACCATGAGGAGGGGATACTATATAATGTTGTTGGGTCTGTTACCATGAGGAGGGGATACTATATAATGTTGTTGGGTCTGTAACCATGAGGAGGGGATACTATATAATGTTGTTGGGTCTGTAACCATGAGGAGGGGATACTATATAATGTTGTTGGGTCTCTAACCATGAGGAAGGGATACTATATAATGTTGTTGGGTCTTTAACCATGAGGAGGGGACACTATATAATGTTGTTGGGTCTTTAACCATGAGGAGGGGATACTATATAATGTTGTTGGGTCTGTAACCATGAGGAGGGGATACTATATAATGTTGTTGAGTCTGTAACCATGAGGAGGGGATACTATATAATGTTGTTGGGTCTTTAACCATGAGGAGGGGACACTATATAATGTTGTTGTTTCTGTAACAATGAGGAGGATACTATATAATGTTGTTGAGTCTGTAACCATGAGGAGGGGATACTATATAATGTTGTTGGGTCTTTAACCATGAGGAGGGGACACTATATAATGTTGTTGTTTCTGTAACCATGAGGAGGATACTATATAATGTTGTTGAGTCTGTAACCATGAGGAAGGGATACTATATAATGTTGTTGAGTCTGTAACCATGAGGAGGGGATACTATATAATGTTGTTGGGTCTTTAACCATGAGGAGGGGACACTATATAATGTTGTTGTTTCTGTAACAATGAGGAAGGGATACTATATAATGTTGTTGGGTCTGTAACCATGAGGAGGTGATACTACATAATGTTGTTGGGTCTGTAACCATGAGGAGGGGATACTATATAATGTTGTTGGGTCTCTAACCATGAGGAAGGGATACTATATAACGTTGTTGGGTCTGTAACCATGAGGAAGGGATACTATTTAATGTTGTTGGGTCTGTTAACATGAGGAGGGGATACTATATAATGTTGTTGGGTCTGTTAACATGAGGAAGGGATACTATATAAAGTTATTGAGTCTGTAACCATAAGGAGGGGATATTATATAATGTTGTTGGGTCTGTAACCATGAGGAGGGGACACTATATAATGTTGTTGGGTCTGTTAACATGAGGAGGGGATACTATATAATGTTGTTGTTTCTGTAACAATGAGGAAGGGATACTATATAATGTTGTTGGGTCTGTAACCATGAGGAGGGGATACTATATAATGTTGTTGTTTCTGTAACAATGAGGAAGGGATACTATGTAATGTTGTTGGGTCTGTAACCATGAGGAGGGGACACTATATAATGTTGTTGGGTCTGGAACCATGAGGAGGGGATACTACATAATGTTGTTGGGTCTGTAACCATGAGGAGGGGATATTATATTATGTCGTTGGGTCTGTTACCATGAGGAAGGGATACTATATAATGTTGTTGGGTCTGGAACCATGAGGAGGGGATATTATATTTTGTCGTTGGGTCTGTTACCATGAGGAAGGGATACTATATAATGTTGTTGGGTCTGGAACCATGAGGAGGGGATACTATAGAATGTTGTTGGGTCTGTAACCATGAGGAGGGATACTATATAATGTTGTTGGGTCTGTAACCATGAGGAGGGGATACTATATAATGTTGTTGGGTCTATAACCATGAAGAGGGGATACTACATAATGTTGTTGGGTCTGTAACCATGAGGAGGGGATATTATATTATGTCGTTGGGTCTGTTACCATGAGGAAGGGATACTATATAATGTTGTTGGGTCTGGAACCATGAGGAGGGGATTGTATATAATGTTGTTGGGTCTGTAACCATGAGGAGGGGATACTATATAATGTTGTTGGGTCTGTAACCATGAAGAGGGGATACTACATAATGTTGTTGGCTCTGTAACCATGAGGAGGGGATATTATATAATGTGGTTGGGTCTGTAACCATGAGGAGGGGATACTATATAATGTTGTTGGGTCTGTAAACATGAGGAGGGGATACTATATAATGTTGTTGGGTCTGTAACCATGAAGAGGGGATACTACATAATGTTGTTGGGTCTGTAACAATGAGGAGGGTATACTATATAATGTTGTTGGGTCTGTTACCATGAGGAGGGGATACTATATAATGTTGTTGGGTCTGTAACCATGAGGAGGTGATACTTTATAATGTTGTTGGGTCTGTAACCATGAGGAGGGGATACTATATAATGTTGTGGGGTCTGTAACCATGAGGAGGGGATACTATATAATGTTGTTGGGTCTGTAAACATGAGGAGGGGATACTATATAATGTTGTTGGGTCTGTAACCATGAAGAGGGGATACTACATAATGTTGTTGGCTCTGTAACAATGAGGAGGGGATATTATATAATGTGGTTGGGTCTGTAACCATGAGGAGGGGATACTATATAATGTTGTTGGGTCTGTAACCATGAGGAGTGGTCATATATAATGTTATTGGGTCTATTACCATGAGGAGGGGATACTACGTAAGGTTGTTGGGTCTGTAACCATGAGGAGGGATACTATATAATGTTGTTGGGTCTGTAACCATGAGGAGGGGATACTATATAATGTTGTTGGGTCTATAACCATGAGGAGGATTTCTATATAATGTTGTTGGTTCTGTGACCATGAGGAGGTGATACTATATAATGTTGTTGGCTCTGTAACAATGAGGAGGGGATACTATATAATGTTGTTGGATCTGTAACCATGAGGAGGGGATACTAAATAATGTTGTTGGGTCTGTAACCATGAGGAGGTGATACTTTATAATGTTGTTGGGTCTGTAACCATGAGGAGTGGTCATATATAATGTTGTTATGTCTGTTACAATGAGGAGGGGATACTACGTAAGGTTGTTGGGTCTGTAACCATGAGGAGGGATACTATATAATGTTGTTGGGTCTTTAACAATGAGGAGGGGCTACTATATAATGTTGTTGGGTCTGTAACCATGAGGAGGGGATACTATATAATGTTGTTGGATCTGTAACAATGAGGAGGGGATACTATATAATGTTGTTGGGTATGTAACCATAAGGAAGGGATACTATATAATGTTGTTGGGTCTGTTACCATGAGGAGGGGATACTACGTAAGGTTGTTGGGTCTGTAACCATGAGGAGGGGATAATATATAATGTTGTTTTGTCTGTTACCATGTTTAGGGGATACTATATAATGTTGTTGGGTCTGTAACCATGAGGAAGGGATACTACATAATGTTGTTGGGTCTGTAACCATGAGGAGGGGATACTATATAATGTTGTTGGGTCTGTTACCATGAGGAGGGGATACTACGTGAGGTTGTTGGGTCTGTAACCATGAGGAGGGGATACTATATAACGTTGTTGGGTCTGTTACCATGAGGAGGGGATACTACGTGAGGTTGTTGGGTCTGTAACCATGAGGAGGGATACTATATAATGTTGTTGGGTCTGTAACCATGCGGAGGGGATACTATATAATGTTGTTGGGTCTGTAACCATGAGGAGGGATACTATATAATGTTGTTGGGTCTGTGACCATGAGGAGGTGATACTATATAATGTTGTTGGGTCTGTAACCATGAGGAGGGGATATTATATAATGTTGTTGGGTCTGTAACCACGAGGAGGTGATACTATATAATGTTGTTGGGTCTGTAACCATGGGGAAGGGATACTACATAATGTTGTTGGGTCTGTAACCATGAGGAGGGGATACTATATAATGTTGTTGGATCTGTTACCATGTTTAGGGGATACTATATAATGTTGTTGGGTTTGTAACCATGAGGAGGGGATACTATATAATGTTGTTGGGTCTGTAACCATGAGGAAGGGATACTATATAATGTTGTTGGATCTGTTACCATGTTTAGAGGATACTATATAATGTTGTTGGGTCTGTAACCATGAGGAAGGATACTATATAATGTTGTTGTGTCTGTAACCATGAGGAGGTAATACTATATAATGTTGTTGGGTCTGTAACCATGAGGAAGGGATACTACATAATGTTGTTGGGTCTGTAACCATGAGGAGGGGATACTATATAATGTTGTTGGATCTGTTACCATGTTTAAGGGATACTATATAATGTTGTTGGGTCTGTAACCATGAGGAGGGGATGCTATATAATGTTGTTGGGTCTGTAACCATGAAGAAGGGATACTATATAATGTTGTTGGGTCTGTAACCATGAGGAGTGGTCATATATAATGTTGTTGGGTCTGTTACCATGAGGAGGGGATACTACGTAAGGTTGTTGGGTCTGTAACCATGAGGAGGGATACTATATAATGTTGTTGGGTCTGTAACCATGAGGAGGGGATACTATATAATGTTGTTGGGTCTATAACCATGAGGAGGGATTCTATATAATGTTGTTGGGTCTGTGACCATGAGGAGGTGATACTATATAATGTTGTTGTGTCTGTAACCATGAGGAGGGGATACTATATAATGTTGTTGGGTCTATAACCATGAGGAGGGATTCTATATAATGTTGTTGGGTCTGTGACCATGAGGAGGTGATACTATATAATGTTGTTGGGTCTGTAACCATGAGGAGGGATACTATATAATGTTGTTGGGTCTGTAACCATGCGGAGGGGATACTATATAATGTTGTTGGGTCTGTAACCATGAGGAAGGGATACTATATAATGTTGTTGGATCTGTTACCATGTTTAGAGGATACTACATAATGTTGTTGGGTCTGTAACCATGAGGAGGGGATACAATATAATGTTGTTGGGTCTGTAACAATGAGGAGGGGATACTATATAATGCTGTTGGGTCTGTAACCATAAGGAAGGGATACTATATAATGTTGTTGGGTCTGTAACCATGAGGAGTGGTCATATATAATGTTGTTGGGTCTGTTACCATGAGGAGGGGATACTACGTAAGGTTGTTGGGTCTGTAACCATGAGGAGGGGATAATATATAATGTTGTTGGGTCTGTTACCATCTTTAGGGGATACTATATAATGTTGTTGGGTTTGTAACCATGAGGAGGGGATACTATATCATGTTGTTGGGTCTGTAACCATGAGGAAGGGATACTTTATAATGTTGTTGGATCTGTTAACATGTTTAGAGGATACTATATAATGTTGTTGGGTCTGTAACCATGTTTAAGGGATACTATATAATGTTGTTGGGTCTGTAACCATGAGGAAGGGATACTATATAATGTTGTTGGGTCTGCAACCATGAGGAGGGGATGCTATATAATGTTGTTGGGTCTGTAACCATGAGGAGGGGATACTATATAATGTTGTTGGCTCTGTGACAATGAGGAGGGGATAATATATAATGTTGTTGGGTCTGTTACCATGCTTAGGGGGATACTATATAATGTTGTTGGGTCTGTAACCATGAAGAAGGGATACTATATAATGTTGTTGGGTCTGTAACCATGAGGAGTGGTCATATATAATGTTGTTGGGTCTGTTACCATGAGGAGGGGATACTACGTAAGGTTGTTGGGTCTGTAACCATGAGGAGGGATACTAAATAATGTTGTTGGGTCTGTAACCATGAGGAGGGGATACTATATAATGTTGTTGGGTCTATAACCATGAGGAGGGATTCTATATAATGTTGTTGGGTCTGTGACCATGAGGAGGTGATACTATATAATGTTGTTGGATCTGTTACCATGTTTAAGGGATACTATATAATGTTGTTGGGTCTATAACCATGAGGAGGGATTCTATATAATGTTGTTGGGTCTGTGACCATGAGGAGGTGATACTATATAATGTTGTTGGGTCTGTAACCATGAGGAGGGATACTATATAATGTTGTTGGGTCTGTAACCATGCGGAGGGGATACTATATAATGTTGTTGGGTCTGTAACCATGAGGAGGGGACACTATATAATGTTGTTGGGTCTGTAACCATGAGGAGGGGATACTATATAATGCTGTTGGGTCTGTAACCATAAGGAAGGGAGACTATATAATGTTGTTGGGTCTGTAACCATGAGGAGTGGTCATATATAATGTTGTTGGGTCTGTTACCATGAGGAGGGGATACTACGTAAGGTTGTTGGGTCGGTATCCATGAGGAGGGGATAATATATAATGTGGTTGGGTCTGTTACCATCTTTAGGGGATACTATATAATGTTGTTGGGTCTGTAACCATGATGAAGGGATACTATATAATGTTGTTGGGTCTGTAACCATGAGGAGTGGTCATATATAATGTTGTTGGGTCTGTTACCATGAGGAGGGGATACTACGTAAGGTTGTTGGGTCTGTAACCATGAGGAGGGATACTATATAATGTTGTTGGGTCTGTAACCATGAAGAAGGGATACTATATAATGTTGTTGGGTCTGTAACCATGAGGAGTGGTCATATATAATGTTGTTGGGTCTGTTACCATGAGGAGGGGATACTACGTAAGGTTGTTGGGTCTGTAACCATGAGGAGGGATACTATATAATGTTGTTGGGTCTGTAACCATGAAGAAGGGATACTATATAATGTTGTTGGGTCTGTAACCATGAGGAAGGGATACTATATAATGTTGTTAGATCTGTAACCATGAGGAGGGGATACTACGTAAGGTTGTTGGGTCTGTAACCATGAGGAGGGATACTATATAATGTTGTTGGGTCTGTAACCATGAAGAAGGGATACTATATAATGTTGTTGGGTCTTTAACCATGAGGAGGTGATACTATATAATGTTGTTGGGTCTGTAACCATGAGGAAGGGATACTATATAATGTTGTTGGATCTGTTACCATTTTTAGAGGATACTACATAATGTTGTTGGGTCTGTAACCATGAGGAGGGGATACTATATAATGTTGTTGGGTCTGTAACCATGAGGAGGGGATACTATATAATGTTGTTGGGTCTGTAACCATGAGGAGGGGATACTATATAATGTTGTTGGGTCTGTTACCATGAGGAAGGGATACTATAACATGTTGTTGGGTCTGTTACCATGAGGAAGGGATACTATATAATGTTGCTGGGTCTGTAGCCATGAGGAGGTGATACTATATCATGTTTTTGGGTCTGTAACCATGAGGAAGGGATACTATATAATGTTGTTGGATCTGTTACCATGTTTAGAGGATACTACATAATGTTGTTGGGTCTGTAACCATGAGGAGGGGATACTATATAATGTTGTTGGGTCTGTAACAATGAGGAGGGGATACTATATAATGTTGTTGGATCTGTAACAATGAGGAGGGGATACTATATAATGTTGTTGGGTCTGTAACCATGAGGAATGGATACTATATAATGTTGTTGGGTCTGTAACCATGAGGAAGGAATACTATATAATGTTGTTGGCTCTGTGACAATGAGGAGTGGATACTATATAATGTTGTTGCGTCTGTAACCATGAGGAGGGGATACTATATAATGTTGTTGGGTCTGTAACCATGAGGAGGGGATACTATATAATGTTGTTGGGTCTGTTACCATGAGGAAGGGATACTATATAATGTTGTTGGGTCTGTAGCCATGAGGAGGTGATACTATATCATGTTTTTGGGTCTGTAACCATGAGGAGGTGATACTATATAATGTAGGTGGGTCTGTAACCATAATTGCCAGTGAATGTTCAGTAATAGACCCCTGTAATTGCAGGTGGTATTTGAGATGATTGTTTTGTTTGCTCAATTCACTGTCTGTGTGTCGGTTTACTAAATTAAAGTGGATTGTCAAGATTGTATTTTCCTTCCCTTTTAGACGACATATGCCAAACAAAATACCTAAAACGGTTAGGCTTACCGCGTCCCTCTCTCGCATACTTTCTGTGGTTACTTAACGAAGAGTAAAGTTAACGCCTAAACATCTGGCTGAATTTATCTGAACTTTAATTTTGAAAGTGCTGAGCAAAGGCCTACCTCGTGGCAGCTGGTTTGCTTACACTTGGAGCTTAGTAATAATAATTTAAGAACATGAATCTGCTGAACATGAATGTAATAATGTTTGTGTATTGTTCAAAGGTCAAAATTCAAGTCCGCATTTGTTGTCATTATTAAAAGACAATGCGTTATTTATCAAGTTACACAAATCCGCAAGGAGTCTGTAGAAACCATAGGCTATTTATTTAAGCAAGTCAGCCATATCAGCTATGTTTTTTGAAAAGGCAGTAAATGAGGCTGAAGAAACTGTTTCGCTGCCAGACAAGGCTCCACTGACAGCCAGCTGTAGCGGTGGTTAGGATTCACTCCATGGTGCTGAAAAGACAGCTCTGTTGTTGGGACATCTTTATGTAGGACCTAACAGTTCGTTGGCACCGTTTATCACTGTTATAGTGCAATTCATGTATTGTTTAGTGTAGTGTAGTGGCTTTGCTGACATGCATCTAAAACAATTGATTGAGTTTACCCCACAAATATGTAAATGCTAAAATCATGTGAAAGAGTCATATTATTTCCCAGAAGGCATTGATTATTTCTCTCCAGAGTAAAGTTAGGTTTTTCAACATTAAGACGAGGTGACAAACTGTAGGGTGAACACCATCGCAGACACAAACAGCAGTGGTGGGGTCTGACAAGAAGTGAATCCTACTCAAATTAGAATCACAACCAGGAGCTCATTACACATCTATATGTGTATGTGTGTATGTGTATGTAGTAGGGAGTGAGGTGTGTGTGTGTGTGTGTTTGTGTTTGTGTTTGTGTGTGTGTGTGTGTGTGTGTGTGTGTGTGTGTGTGTGTGTGTGTGTGTGTGTGTGTGTGTGTGTGTTTGCAGGGGTATTTGGGGCCATGCTTTATTAAGTTTGAGGGAGGAAATGCACACACGGGGACAATGAGTCTGTCTCGGTTTGACTAAACTTTGAAGTCAGGGCAGTTTTCTCTTTGAGGTGGTCTTTTCCTGCTTCTGAACAACACTAATCAACCGTGAAGAGAACACGCTCGCACCGCGGTCGACCGAGCATCGCTGCTGATGTTTCCCTCAGTGTTGGAGTGGGGGGAGTGGTACCACTGATTAGACTAGCCATAGGCTAACACAACAAGGCATATCAAGGTACAACAAATAAAGAACAGGGTAAACACATTCAACTGGTTCTAAGAAGAGGAGTACAATTGAAATATAGTCCTTTTGATGGTTTGGTTGTAGTCAAATGAGAATATATGGTTCATTTCCCTGAAAGAGTGTCACAACTGAGGCTGAAGGATTCTTTGGTATTATGATGTCCAATATCATAAATAGTATTATTGACATGGATGGAGAAGTGAGATGAGGTAGAGAGAGACAGACAGAGAGAGAGAGAAAGACAGATAGAGAGGGTGAGAGAGAGAGAGAGAGAGAGAGAGAGAGAGAGAGAGAGAGAGAGAGAGAGAGAGAGAGAGAGAGAGAGAGAGAGAGAGAGAGAGAGAGAGAGAGACAGGAAGAGAGGTGGGGGGCGAGAGAGATGAGAGACAGCCAGAGAGAGAGAAAGCAAAAGAGAGACAGGCAGAGAGGGGGATAGAGGCCTACATGGATAGCGAGAGAGGAAGTGGGGGCAGGGGAGGCAGGGGAGGCTGGGCTGGGAGAGGCATAGACAGTTGAGTCATATTTCAGGCCTGATTGGAACTGACAAAGTGTTATTGGAGGACTCAGTCCCCACAGCATTGTTTGCTTTAGAAAGTCAGGGCCCGATTTATTATGACTGAACAACATTAGAGAGATCGGAAGTGCGGACAGTCTGGGGAGCACGGCATGTCTGTCTGCACATAGAGAGAAGGGAAGGGGGGCAGAGGACAGAGAGCAAGTTTGGAGGGAGGACAGAGAGATAAATTGAGGGAGGGAAGTATAGAGATGCATTCATCTCTCAATTCAACAGAAGCAATGTTTTTCCTCCACCAGAGAGACACATTTATTTGTCTCTCAGTATATAGTAGTAGAAAACAGAAGAATGATGTTTGGGTAACTATGTGACAGCAGGGACCATATCACATCCTAGACATCTGGGAATCACAGACTGCTACCTAAGGGAGTTGTTCCCCAGGAGAGCAGTTTTAGAACATACAGTACTAGGAGGTATCCCATATAGCTGAAGCTCAGAGGAAAACAACAGTAGGTAGATGATTGGTAGTAGTCACTAACACCTGGCTCTATACATCTTTTATGACCGGACTCATAGGGGGCTCAAGTCATTGATAGGTACCACTGACTTGGCTCAATTGAATAGCCAAAGGAAGCAACTGTGAAAACAATTAATAGGAGTTACAACATGCTGCATTCAACATTAGGCGTTGTAGCGAATGTGCATTGAGAAACACAATGGCTACCAGAGCAGGACGCTGTCTATCAAGGCTCCTCTCACACATGTTTTTGTAGTTAATGGACAGTGTTGGGAGGCTAAGCCCACTGTATTTGACTAACCTCACTTTGACCCCTCACACCAACACTGAAACAGAACAGAGAGAGACAGGGGAAAGAGGGAGAGAGGAAGGAGGGGAGGAGAGGGAGGTTGAGAGAGGGGCACTGCGCTGTATTTCGACCTGATGAGTAGCTGTCCCATAGAATGGGGTAGCAACAGTACTTTGTGTGGTGTTTGGTTGGCAAGCCTTGTCCACACGATGCTATGGCATGGACAGCACAAATCAGCTGACTGGTTGGGTCATTAAGCTGGGCTGTGATAGTCTGTTCTGTATGGGCAGGGAGACCCTCAGTTAACTCAGATAGCAGAGAGAGGGCCCAACATCACTGTGCTTTACATGTGGATGGGAATATAGACTGATGGGTTGAATAAGAGAGGGGGGGGGGATTGAGAGCGCTACACTTTGGATCAGGCTGGCAGTCGTGTGGCACCTTGGCACCTTGGCTCTGGCACAGTACAAAGCCCTTTCTGCAGGCAGAGGAGAAATCCAGTGGGCCTGGAGCAGGGAGACAGCCAGGAACAGAGATGCCTGACGGATCTCACAGAAAGAGAAATGAGGAAGGCAGCAAGGTGACGACACAGAGCAGCACACAGCCCAGAGAGAGAGAGATGGGTTGAGGAGAGAGAGAGGAGAGAGAGAGCCCCGAATGAGTGACAGCTGTGTTTTAACCATAGGGCCACATAAAAAATTGTAGATTTGACACCTTACATGTATTCCTGGAACATTATATTGTCATTGCATTGTGCCTCATAATTGGGATAATTTCTAATATCTGAAGTGCATGTCAGCATAAATGGCCATGCTCTACCATGACAATGTTATGTCAACTTTAGATTATGTGTGAAGAGTTCAAACAGTGTCACTCCATACACCAGGGTCATAAGACAACAGTCATCTTAAGCAAATCCCAAAGGAATCCCTTCATATCCGCCTATCCCCCTGTTTTTCCTAGTGCGTCTATGGGCGGGGTCTGCTTACAGGGGAGATAAGTTCAATATTTACCCCTGAACGGGTTTCCTGGCCGGGTCACGGGGTCGTGGTGGGGTCGGCGTGGAGGTGAAGTGATCTGGAGGTGATTAGGCTAATGTAATTAGGGGAGATACGACACGCTAGCCAGCCCAGGTGTGAGGAGCCCAGGAGCCCCTTATCGCTGGCAGAGCACAGCCTGATGAGTTTTTAAGGACAAACAGAGGATGGAGGAGGGAGGAAAGGAGGAGAAGAGAGGTGAGGAGGGGAAGGAAGTGCTGCTTAGTCTGGTTCTCACTCTCAACACTGTCCCATAGTGCTTTGGGCCAGGTCCAGAGTGAGACATACAGGACAGTATGAGAGATCATCGTGTGTCTTTGTCATATTACAAGGACAGTGCCATTACTTACTGTATATAAGGCACAAACCCCCCTCACCATTTTATTTGTTGTTAATGGCAGTGTTGGGGTAGTGAACGACATGTAGTTCAACTAGTAATTTAGTAGTTCAACTGGCTTGGTGTTAGTTTGGTTCAACTGGCTTGGTTTTAGTTTGGTTCAACTGGCTTGGTGTTAGTTTTGGCTTGGTGTTAGTTAACTGGCTTGGTGTTAGTAACTCAGTTCAAATCTTGGTAGTATTTTCAGTACTTTTTTGCGCTGTAGCGGTGTAGCTAGCTGTTGTAACTCCACAATACTTTTTTGTGAAGTAGACCTGCCTAATCCTCACTTGAAACAGAGTTTTGCATGTGGCCCTTTACACTCATACCTGTATACCCTCCTGGGAATTGGGCAATTAAGAGAACTCTATGTATTTTAAAAGACGAAATGTTGAGGATTATAATCAATACCTCTTTGACGTCATACAAGCCAGCCAAACACCCGTGAGTCCAAATGTGCACTTCACATCTCTATAACCTTAAACTCATGTAATTTATAGTGTCTATATATATTATATCGTATACGTGTCCATGTTTATGATCACCTTGTTTGATGTAGAGTTACAAGATGACACGTTGTCATACCCTGGGTTGTTCTGAACAGACTGTGTGTGTATAATGTGAAGAGAGTGGTTTAAATGTGAAGAAACAAAACAACTACGAGTGTGCTTGTTTTAGTTCCTCAATGGCACAGCTAGGAAAACTCCCAAAAATTTATTTTCAAAAAAAGTGCATTGAAAGGAACTGTGAAAACTTTGGAGAAGACAGGTGTGTGTCCACATGGAGACACCAGTTAGTCGTCTTACTCAAACCCTTGTCATTTTCCTCTCACCCCACATTTCCTCAGGAATATTCTTGTCATGTTACTGAATGTATCCGGAGGATTTTTAGATTTCGTTACTATTAACAAATGCGGCGAAAAGTACAGTAAATGTTAAAATGCACATGAAATCAACAGTATAATGTTTGGATTCAGTCTTGTGTCACTGAACTGTTGTGTCCTCATCTTTGGTCAAATTATTTCCCCATTATCTCTAAACTCTTCCCTTTCAATTGCTACAGTACCATGGTTAAACATGTTCTTTTCATATTTCTTCCTTAAGAAATATTTCAGTTTAGCCCTGTCCATATAGGCCAATTTCCACATGTGTAAAAGGTTATTCGGCTAAATGACGCTTTCATTTAACATCTGACTCCAGAGTGATCTGATTTTGCAATTTGTAGTCTATGACATTTCAGATTTATCATGAAGTAGTTTGGATGTTGTGAACTACTTTTTAAAAGTAACTTTAGTTAAGTAAATGATATTTTTCTTAAGTTTAGCTTTAGTACAGATGAACCTTATTCAGTGTAAGTAATTGGTGGCTTGGTAACCATATTTCCAGACGAGCTTATTCACCACTGGTTTTTGCTTGCATTACAGCTCCTATATAACAATGCCTCCCCTATTTTGTTCTTTGACAGAACTTCTTGTTCAGTTTCTTGAACTACAGATTCACAGCCTACTATAGCAACCGATGCTGCGCCACCCAAAAGCAGCCCAGACAGAAACAACAACTCTGTCTCTCTGTGTTCCAGGCTGGACTAGGCTCATAACAGAGGACCAATAGAGGACCAGGACTGATGTCTTCCTGACCTTTGACCCTGGGCAGAGGTCCAGCCAATCCCGTGGCGTGGAGTCCCAGACGGATGGATCGTGTTGGTTCTGGCTGCAGACGCCAGCTGTGATGTATGTTTTCCTGGAGCCAGAGAGGAGGAAGTCAGGACTTTTCAAATATTTCAGATATCATTTATTTTTAATATATGGGATTTCGGTGTGTCTGCACGAAACAGACTCCTGGAGAAGCAATCTGTAGAAGCCTCATGCTTTATGGCTAACATCCATCTAGGGCTGCAGGTAAAGTCAATGTCTAAATGTGGAGATCATTTCAAATATTGAGGAAATATACAATGTATCTTATATGTAAAGTAACAGTAAGGTTTAGGTTTATGGTCAAACACAGGATCAAAGCGTATGCTGGTCAAACATGTAGCAATACACACACACACACATTCACGCTAGCACGCGCGCACGCACTCTCACACACACTTCCTGTATATTGTAAGCAAAGATGGATGGTGGGAGGCACATGCCAGATCTCTGATTAACAGGACAACAATCTAAATATGCTTCTGTTCTGTTTATTATGATAATAACTGAGATACCGGTAATTCATTTGCCCAGGATATTTTTTCCCCTTCAGGAGCAAGGGTGATCTAACGCTGCTACTGTGATCAACTACATGTTTATACAACGGGAGGCTATAATCCTGAATGCTGATTGGTTAAAACCGCATTCCAGCCGGTGTCTATTCCACAAGTTACCACCAGCTAAATCTATGACGTTGAAATGCCCATTTACTCCATCTCACTGTGCAATCCACAAACTCAATAACTCGATAACACTGAAGGACATACATTGGTTGTGTTTGTGTGTGTGTGTGAGTTTATTGTATTGCTGCTTCATTAAAGGTCAAAGCCGTATTGAGGCCTGAGACGGAGGCAACCCAGCTGAAGCAGGTGTCTGTGAGATAGGTATGGACTTTCTCTCTGCTCATCTGCCCCAAAAGAGAGCGGGCTTTGTGGCAAACACACATACACACACTCGTGTTACCTCAACAATACCCCTGCAAACATCAGCCAGGGCACAGGCATAGGTCCTCTCTGACTTCATTACCTGCAAAGGACTGTGGGAGTGACCCAGGAGTCGCACAGCATAACCACCTAGTTATATGTACACTGTTTTTCATCATCATTCCCCCCAAATTCCCACAGAGAATAAGACTATCCAGCTGGTGCAAAGCACAATCTGACATCAACACTTTCACTATGAACAGTCCGGTACTGTGTGGATGGGTATGTGTGTCTATAGTGTGCAGTAGCTATGTTAGGCCCCATGAGGGCTTGTAATGCATATCATGTCAAGGATCCAGGTGAGCTGTCCTGTAAGTAGAGAGATGGGTCAAGGCTCGAGAGAACACAGCCTTGTACATCCATACAGAGAGAGAGAGAGAGAGAGAGAGAGAGAGAGAGAGAGAGAGAGAGAGAGAGAGAGGAGGCCATCCCTGGCTCTACAAAGCGGGGCCTGTTGTAAACACCTGTTGCAGAGAGAGAGGACCCTTCTCCCGGGACCCCAGGTCTCAGGGGCCACACCTGGGGCTTCCTGGGCCCAAACCCAGAAGCCATCGGGCCTTTTGTCTCCACGCCGACTGCACCGCTCGGATTCCCCGCCTCCACACACAGTCCAGTAAGAGAATCCCTCAACTACATGGGGTCCAAGCAATGGTCATGGCTGCAAGTGTGTGGGGATGATTTTGTGTGTGTGTGTGTGCATGGATCCCTGCTCTTAATTGAGTGACAAGGTCGGACATCCACACGCTGCAGGTGAGTGGAGCTGAATGGAGCACCTGCATCATTGTCAGGGTAGCCCCGCCCCAACCTTTCACCTACGACCCCTGACCTGTAACTGTAAACCTACATTGAGGGGAGACCTACTGAAGACTGCGGGGAGGCGCACCATAGATACACACAGAGAACGCCCCTTCATCTACTTCCCCAGTCCCCTTGGGGTATAGCATCTGTAAATCACCTCTGTTGTATGGTATAGCTGTTTATTCCACTGATGGAAACCGCAACACTTCCTTTGTGAACAAACAATGGCTCATGCAACTCAGGCCTGCTCTGAAACAAAGGGCCCAGAATGAAGACAATGG
The DNA here is from genome assembly GCF_057628025.1 of Oncorhynchus mykiss. Classification (NCBI taxonomy): domain Eukaryota; kingdom Metazoa; phylum Chordata; class Actinopteri; order Salmoniformes; family Salmonidae; genus Oncorhynchus; species Oncorhynchus mykiss. Next base: position 16,312,511 of record NC_143042.1, read on the forward strand.
AGCGCGGCAACTTCAAACAGTACAACCACGGAACCACGGCCTCTGCTTCAGTCCCAACCCCAGCTCCCCAGCCCCCAGCTGCCAAGCACGTTAGCCTGACGAGCCTGAATGTCCCACTCACGACGTGACCTGGAGTTTTATGTTATATTGTACTCTGTTCGTTTGGAGCGAAGACTCTGAGTAGGTCATTAGCGAGGTAAAACTTTCAACAGTCCCCTGCCCGGCCTGGTCTGGCCCTTTAGGAGCTGAATTATTGCTGGCCTTATTGTTATTACGGGACTGTTTTTTAAAGGGGCGGGCGAGCCGGGGGAGTAATCTGCCTGTCAGCACTCACATTAATGGACTAATTGGCCTCTTCTCTCCTAGTCAAAACGTAGGCCCCCACCGTCACAGAAACGCTAAACCCTTCGGAGCCCTTCTCACTCAAGAACTGGCGAGCAGAGCCACACTCCGTCTCCGCCGCAAAGTGGAGCCTTCGCCGTCAAAATTACAATTTCGCTTTTTACTGCAGTGTCGTCTTTCTGTGTGCATTTCTTTCTTGTTCTCTTTTTGTGGCCTGTGGCAGAACCTCGTTGGGGAGTTGAGCATTTCTAACCTCCTGGCTTAACGTACAGTAAAACATGTCAAACAGCAGAGGGAGAGAAAGAGAGGGGATTACTGGAAAGTAAGGAGAGAATACAAATATTGGATATAACTAATTAGAGGGGAAATAAGACCTCCTCTCTGAAACCACTAATATACTGTATATAGAAGGACACCCTAAAACGGTATTTCCTACTGTTTCACAAACTGGTTTATTTGACCACACCTTCCCCATTGGCCAGCAGCAGGATGAGGTCATAGTTAGTTTCAATGTTCAGACAGAACTGAAGCAGGCGTCAGGGAGAGGGATGGACAGAGAGGGACTGAGGTCTCTGCCAGGTCACATCTCCAATCCGATCACAGCCACAGTCCACTGTGCCAGCAGGCCACTCAACACTGCTCTGGGTACTTCTAACAACACACTGCTCTCTCTACTAACTCAGCACTCTCACAGTACACTCTCTCACCGTACAACAATCTCTGTAGTCCACCAGTGAAGAAGCATCTCTTGCTTGTTATCATTAACACCAAAATGGTGACACACTAAACGGGCAATAAAGTTAACGTGTCAATAACACATTCAACATTCGCTGTTAAACTCCAGAACAGAACTCAACACCTCGGACCGCTATGCGTTCATGCATGCACGTGAGTGAGTGAGTGAGTGAGTGAGTGAGTGAGTGAGTGTATTCCCTGTGTGTGGACCAAGGAGAGGTCAGCCACGGTGTGAACAGAGATACCAGCAGACTAGGGGTTAGACTGGGGGTTAGGAGCTAAACGAAGAGATTATTCTAGTGTGAACCAACGCAGGTGGACACAGTTATTCTATCATTTCCTAAACTTAATTAAATCAACAATGGAAAGACGAGGGAGAGAGAGAGAGAGAGAGAGAGAGAGAAAGAGAGAGAGAGAGAGAGAGAGAATGAATGAAAAAAGAAAGAAGGTGAGGAGTGGTTCTATCGCTGCAGCCATCTACATATCTGTCTCCCCAGTAGTTTAATTTCCAATTTACCCCCTTCAAAGGGATAAACTGGTAAATCCCCCCCCCCCCCCCCCCACACACACACACACACACACTCCTAGATCAGGGGTTTAGGTGTGGGAGGAGGAGAAGGAGGAGGAGGGGTGAGCCGAGGCGAGGCTGGCAGCTTAGAGAGGTGCACTCCGCTCCCCACGGTGTGTGCGACCTCTGTGAGGCAGAGGTGAGGAGAGGTGGGGGGGGGGGGGGGGGGGGTAAGTGAGGGGAGCTCATGTGTTAGTGTAACTGAAGCTGTCACAGAGCTCTGGGGTCACCTCCCCAAAGCACGCCGGCTGTCTCTTTTAATAGACTAAACACATATGTCTGTCTGCGCACCACCACCACTCTCCGATGGAGGGATGAAGAGCAAGAGAGAGAAAGGATGGGGGAGGGGGGGGGGGGTGACTTCATATTTGGCTCATCACAAACGACAATTCCGAATGGCTTAATGGAAATTGACAATAACTTGAGACGAAGGACATTAGGCCCCTCTCTTCGCCTGTTTGGGGCAACGGTAGCTTGAGTTACACTCTTGGTTTTAATTGAAGGGAATCTAATAAGTGTAGATTACATTTTACTAAATTCAAATCAAATTGCAACAGCATCACCCTTCGTATTATCAACAGTTTGAAAGTGAAATACTACTGTACATGAAGTAATATCTAATTGAAAGGTTAAAGGTCAACCAAAGCAACCATTTCCATTATATATATGACACTAAAATGAGAGAAAGTGTAGGTGAAGGAAACACCTTTTGAAAAAGGTTGCAGAAGAAAGTTGATCCTCAGTAGAGACTGTTAAAATGTAATGAAGAGGTTTCTCTCTCCAGGTCTCTGTGTTTGCGGTGCCTCCTCTCTGAGCAGCTCAGGTAATGCTGTTGGACAAAGGAGAACGGCAGGAGAGAAAGAGCAGAGGAAAAGAGAGGAGAGGAGAGTAGAGGGAAAGTAGACAAGGAGCTGGCGAAGGGCAGCAGAGAGGAGAGGAGCAAAGGAGGAGGGGGAGAAGGGCAGAGGAGAGAGAAAGTGAAGAGTGGTAGAGGAGGGCCAGGAGAGGAGGGAGAGAGGTTTTGGAGAGTGAGTAGAGAATCTGGAGGAGGACAGGAGGGAGAGAGGTTCTGGAGAGTGAGTAGAGAATCTGGAGGAGGGTAGGAGGGAGAGAGGTTCTGGAGAGTGAGTAGAGAATCTGGAGGAGGGCAGGAGGGAGAGAGGTTCTGGAGAGTGAGTAGAGAATCTGGAGGAGGACAGGAGGGAGAGAGGTTCTGGAGAGTGAGTAGAGAATCTGGAGGAGGGCAGGAGGGAGAGAGGTTCTGGAGAGTGAGTAGAGAATCTGGAGGAGGGCAGGAGGGAGAGAGGTTCTGGAGAGTGAGTAGAGAATCTGGAGGAGGACAGGAGGGAGAAAGGTTCTGGAGAGTGAGTAGAGAATCTGGAGGAGGGTAGGCGGGAGAGAGGTTCTGGAGAGTGAGTAGAGAATCTGGAGGAGGGCAGGAGGGAGAGAGGTTCTGGAGAGTGAGTAGAGAATCTGGAGGAGGGCAGGAGGGAGAGAGGCTCTGGAGAGTGAGTAGAGAATCTGGAGGAGGGTAGGCGGGAGAGAGGTTCTGGAGAGTGAGTAGAGAATCTGGAGGAGGGTAGGAGGGAGAGAGGTTCTGGAGAGTGAGTAGAGAATCTGGAGGAGGGCAGGAGGGAGAGAGGTTCTGGAGAGTGAGTAGAGAATCTGGAGGAGGGTAGGTGGGAGAGAGGTTCTGGAGAGTGAGTAGAGAATCTGGAGGAGGACAGGAGGGAGAGAGGTTCTGGAGAGTGAGTAGAGAATCTGGAGGAGGACAGGAGGGAGAGAGGTTCTGGAGAGTGAGTAGAGAATCTGGAGGAGGGTAGGAGGGAGAGAGGTTCTGGAGAGTGAGTAGAGAATCTGGAGGAGGGTAGGCGGGAGAGAGGTTCTGGAGAGTGAGTAAAGAATCTGGAGGAGGGCAGGAGGGAGACCCCCCCTTCTCCCCCTGATCTCCCCACTTCCAACAAGCTGTTCTTCAGAGGGCCTGCCTGCTCCCTCCCTCCCTGGGTCTGCTGTTGAACTTGGCCTTGCCGTCACTCTGGGGTAACCCAACACCCTGCACAGAGGGTCCTGACAGACAGAGGGACTGGGCGGGAGGTGGAGGGGCGAGGGGAGCTGGTGAGGAGGCGAGGGGGCGTGGGCCTACTGGGACCACGAGTCCATTTCAAACCATCAGTGTCAGTTAGTTCACTAAGTGGTGACATAATCACCATCGCCATGGCGATTCCTCTGGGACAGAGCGAGAGAGCGAGAGCGAGAGCGAGAGCGAGAGAGAGAGAGAGAGAGAGATAGAGAGAGAAAGAAGGGGACAACAACTCTGCATCTTTACAGTGTTAGAAGGAAAATTATACAAAGTAAAAAGGTAATTTTTTTAGATAAAATGTGACCTACATGAGGGAGGACTGGAATATCATCCTCTTGGGGTCTGTGTTAAACCAAGACACACACTTGTATTTCTGCCTCCTACATACCTGGCCTCTGATGTTTTCTGTGTCTACCACAATAATGACAAGGAAAGGCACATATCAGTCACAGGAACACAACAAGCAGGCTCAAAATGACTGGTTTGCCCTTTAAATTAACACTTTTACACGCAATTTGTGGTTTTATCATGAATATTTTTCCATGTTTGCAAAAAACATAACCCAGCTCTCAGGATGGGACACCGATTGTTTTCACTTGAATATAGATAATTGTGAATCATTGCGTAATATTCATTTGTTTCATTGACACTGTAATATCACTGAAGTAATACAGCAGCAACAGGAAATGTGAATTATAATTCATGGACATTTTGTCGGGGTTGGTCATTTATTTGTACGGGAGAATCACGTCTGAAATATCAAAGTTTTCAAGTCCTGCAAAAAGGTGATCAAATTAAGATCCTACATGTGTAGCTGTGTTAGAAAAGGGTAACATTGTTAATGACATATACATCTATGGTATAATCCCACATGTTTAATGGGAGAAAGCATGCTTGTTATCAGGACATGATATATACAGTGAATGATTAAGCATGGGTACCTGAGTGAAACAGTTAAGCCCCAGATGTGGGAAGAGCAGATCAGAAGGGGGAATATGACAATTATATCAGTCTTCAGCCCACTTCTCTGCCTAGCTTGAAATCCACAAATACATGCTAGCACAGCAGCGGGAAGATGTTTGGGGGTGGGGGTGCAGAGAGTTTGTTGTCGATGCGGAGGAAAATTGCCCGTGTCACAGATGGCTGTATCGGTCCACTAATACAGGACTAGTAAAGGCCCTGTACGTTACTTTAATTCAAATATTTTTTCATTATCCGCTGTGCACGCTAGTTACTGGATAACACCTTCAGCCCGAGAGGGTTGT